>NC_090649.1:353219387-353506887 GCF_040937935.1 Hyperolius riggenbachi | reverse complement strand
ATTCTCTATGGGGTTCAGGTCAGGAGAGTTGGCAGGCCAATTAAGCACAGTAATGCCATGGGCAGTAAACCATTTACCAGTGGTTTTGGCACTGTGAGCAGGTGCTAGGTCTAGATAGATAGATAGATAGATAGATCTAGATAGATAGATAGATAGATCTAGATAGATAGATAGATAGATCTAGATAGATAGATAGATAGATCTAGATAGATAGATAGATAGATCTAGATAGATAGATAGATAGATCTAGATAGATAGATATAGATAGATAGATAGATAGATAGATAGATGGATAGATAGATCTAGATAGATAGATGGATAGATAGATCTAGATAGATAGATGGATAGATAGATCTAGATAGATAGATGGATAGATAGATCTAGATAGATAGATAGATAGATCTAGATAGATAGATAGATAGATCTAGATAGATAGATAGATAGATCTAGATAGATAGATCTAGATAGATCTAGATAGATAGATAGATAGATCTAGATAGATAGATAGATAGATCTAGATAGATAGATAGATAGATCTAGATAGATAGATAGATAGATCTAGATAGATAGATAGATAGATCTAGATAGATAGATAGATAGATCTAGATAGATAGATAGATAGATCTAGATAGATAGATAGATAGATCTAGATAGATAGATAGATAGATCTAGATAGATAGATAGATAGATCTAGATAGATAGATAGATAGATAGATAGATCTAGATAGATAGATAGATAGATAGATCTAGATAGATAGATAGATCTAGATAGATAGATAGATAGATAGATAGATCTAGATAGATAGATAGATAGATAGATCTAGATAGATAGATCTAGATAGATAGATCTAGATAGATAGATCTAGATAGATAGATCTAGATAGATAGATCTAGATAGATAGATAGATAGATAGATAGATCTAGATAGATCTAGATAGATAGATAGATAGATCTAGATAGATAGATCTAGATAGATAGATAGATAGATAGATAGATCTAGATAGATAGATAGATCTAGATAGATAGATAGATCTAGATAGATAGATAGATCTAGATAGATAGATAGATCTAGATAGATAGATCTAGATAGATAGATAGATAGATAGATCTAGATAGATAGATAGATAGATAGATAGATCTAGATAGATAGATAGATAGATCTAGATAGATAGATAGATAGATAGATCTAGATAGATAGATAGATAGATAGATCTAGATAGATAGATAGATAGATAGATCTAGATAGATAGATAGATAGATAGATAGATCTAGATAGATAGATAGATAGATCTAGATAGATAGATAGATAGATAGATCTAGATAGATAGATAGATCTAGATAGATAGATAGATAGATAGATAGATAGATCTAGATAGATCTAGATAGATAGATCTAGATAGATAGATAGATAGATAGATAGATAGATCTAGATAGATAGATAGATAGATCTAGATAGATAGATAGATCTAGATAGATAGATAGATAGATCTAGATAGATAGATAGATAGATCTAGATAGATCTAGATAGATAGATCTAGATAGATAGATAGATAGATAGATAGATAGATAGATAGATAGATAGATAGATAGATAGATAGATAGATCGATCTAGATAGATAGATAGATGGATAGATCTAGATAGATAGATAGATAGATCTAGATAGATAGATAGATAGATCTAGATAGATAGATAGATAGATCTAGATAGATAGATAGATAGATCTAGATAGATAGATAGATAGATCTAGATAGATAGATAGATAGATCTAGATAGATAGATAGATAGATCTAGATAGATAGATAGATAGATCTAGATAGATAGATAGATAGATCTAGATAGATAGATAGATAGATCTAGATAGATAGATAGATAGATCTAGATAGATAGATAGATAGATCTAGATAGATAGATAGATAGATCTAGATAGATAGATAGATAGATCTAGATAGATAGATCTAGATAGATCTAGATAGATAGATCTAGATAGATAGATAGATAGATCTAGATAGATAGATAGATAGATCTAGATAGATAGATAGATAGATCTAGATAGATAGATAGATAGATCTAGATAGATAGATAGATAGATCTAGATAGATAGATAGATAGATCTAGATAGATAGATAGATAGATCTAGATAGATAGATAGATAGATCTAGATAGATAGATAGATCTAGATAGATAGATAGATCTAGATAGATAGATAGATCTAGATAGATAGATAGATAGATAGATCTAGATAGATAGATAGATCTAGATAGATAGATAGATAGATCTAGATAGATAGATAGATAGATCTAGATAGATAGATAGATAGATAGATCTAGATAGATAGATAGATCTAGATAGATAGATAGATAGATCTAGATAGATAGATAGATAGATAGATCTAGATAGACATACAGGTCCTTCTAAAAAAATTAGCATATTGTGATAAAGTTCATTATTTTCTGTAATGTACTGATAAACATTAGACTTTCATATATTTTAGATTCATTACACACAACTGAAGTAGTTCAAGCCTTTTATTGTTTTAATATTGATGATTTTGGCAAACAGCTCATGAAAACCCCAAATTCCTATCTTAAAAAATTAGCATATTTCATCCGACCCAATAAAAGAAAAGTGTTTTTAAAACAAAAAGTCAACCTTCAAATAATTATGTTCAGTTATGCACTCAATACTTGGTCGAGAATCCTTTTGCAGAAATGACTGCTTCAATGTGGCGTGGCATGGAGGCAATCAGCCTGTGGCACTGCTCAGGTGTTATGGAGGCCCAGGATGCTTCGCTGGCGGCCTTAAGCTCATCCAGAGGGTCTTGCGTCTTTCAACGTTCTCTTCACAATATCCCACAGATTCTCTATGGGGTTCAGGTCAGGAGAGTTGGCAGGCCAATTAAGCACAGTAATGCCATGGGCAGTAAACCATTTACCAGTGGTTTTGGCACTGTGAGCAGGTGCTAGGTCATGCTGAAAAATGAAATCTTCATCTCCATAAAACTTTTCAGCAGATGGAAGCATGAAGTGCTCCAAAATCTCCTGACAGCTAGCTGCATTGACCCTCCCATTGATAAAACACAGTGGACCAACACCAGCAGCTGACATGGCACCCCAGACCATCACTGACTGTGGGTACATGACACTGGACTTCAGGCATTTTGGCATTTTCCTCTCCCCAGTCTTCCTCCAGACTCGGGGACCTTGATTTCCGAATGACATGCAAAAGTTGCTTTCATCCGGAAAAAGTACTTTGGACCGCTGAGCAACAGTCCAGTGCTGCTTCTCTGTAGCCCAGGTCAGGCGCTTCTGCCGCTGTTTCTGGTTCAAAAGTGGCTTGACCTGGGGAATGCGGCACCTGTAGCCCATTTCCTGCACACAGGCCTGTACACAGTGGCTCTGGATGTTTCTAATTCAGACTCAGTCCACTGCTTCCGCAGGTCCCCCAAGGTCTGGAATCAATACTTCTCCACAATCTTCCTCAGGGTCCGGTCACCTCTTCTCGTTGTGCAGCGTTTTCTGCCACACTTATTCCTTCCCACAGACTTCCCACTGAGGTGCCTTGATACAGCACTCTGGGAACAGCCTATTCGTTCAGAAATTTCTTTCTGTGTCTTACCCTCTTGCTTGAGGGTGTCAATGATGGCCTTCTGGACAGCAGTCAGGTCGGCAGTCTTACCCATGATTGCGGTTTTGAGTAATTAACCAGGCTGGGAGTTTTTAAAAGCCTCAGGAATCTTTGGCAGGTGTTTAGAGTTAATTAGTTGATTCAGATGATTAGGTTAATAGCTCGTTTAGAGAATCTTTTCATGATCTGCTAATTTTTTGAGATAGGAATTTTGGGTTTTCATGAGCTGTATGCCAAAATCATCAATATTAAAACAATAAAAGGCTTGAACTACTTCAGTTGTGTGTAATGAATCTAAAATATATGAAAGTCTAATGTTTCAGTGCATTGCAGAAAATAATGAACTTTATCACAATATGCTATTTTTTTTAGAAGGACCTGTATATATAGATATAGATGGATAAATCGATATAGAGAGAGATAGAGGTAGATAGAGCTATATAGAGATATAGATAGATGGATGGGTATGGATATATAGATGTATAGGTGTGTGTGTATATAGATATATATACACAGATAGAGAGGTGTGTGTGTGTGTGTGTGTGTGTGTGTGTGTGTGTGTGTATATATATATATGTATGTATGTATGTGTATATGTGTGTATGTATGTGTATATATATATATATATATATATATATATATATATATATATATATATATATATATATATATATATATATATATATATAATTATAGTGGTGTGAAAAACTATTTGCCCCCTTCCTGATTTCTTATTCTTTTGCATGTCTGTCACACTTAAATGTTTCTGCTCATCAAAAACCGTTATTAGTCAAAGATAACCTAATTGAACACAAAATGCAGTTCTAAATGATGTTTTTTATTATTTAGTGAGAAAAAAACCTCAAAACCTGCATGGCCCTGTGTGAAAAAGAAATTGCCCCCTGAACCTAATAACTGGTTAGGCCACCCTTAGCAGTAATAACTGCAATCAAGCATTTCCCAAAGAGCAATGTTAATCTATACAGCCAGCTTCTTACTATCTCTCAGGCCATTGAGAGCTGCATCTCACATTGGAAAAAAACAAGCTAATTTGCTGGAATCTCTAGGGATTTTAAATAAAACGCACAGAGGTAAAAAAGGCGGCCAGGCCCATAAAAAGTGCCACACTCAGTCTCAGTCCAACTTCAGGGACCCAGGTCCATTCAAAGAAAAGAACTTTCCAGCGATCTCTAGTGATGTTTACTGGAAATCAGAGGCTGAAAGTAGCAGAAGTTACCATGTCCCTAGTCAGAGATGCAGTAACACCCCGGCAGTGAACCCAGTCGCCAATGCTAAGCCCCATGCAGTCACTGCATTGCTCTGCAATGCCCGCTCTATAAACAATAAGACAGCCATTATTGCGGACCTTATTCAGACATGCGATTTTTCATGCATCACTGAAACCTGGATTGATGCCAATGCGGGCCCCACATTGGAAGCAACCATCCCATACAATTACTCAGTCCTAAGTGAGGGAAGACGAGACCGCAGAGGAGGGGGTGTAGCAATTTGTGGCAAAACAACTCTGCAGCTCAGGGCCCTGAATGTTGGCTCAACAAAGTCCTTTGAATGTATAGGTGCCCAGATCTCAGCTGGTAAAGGCTTCAAAATTTTAGTGGTTTATCGTCCCCCCGGAGATGCTGACCCTTTCCTACAGGAATTCCCAGAACTTCTGGCCATGCTGGCTCTGTCTTATCCGAGATGGATCATCCTTGGTGACTTCAACGTCCGGGCTGATAACACTCAATCACAAGATGCAAATGAACTAATAAATCTCATGGGTGGACTAGGCTTCACACAAGTTGTAAAATCAGCTACCCACAGAGGAGGGCATACGCTAGACTTACTGTTCCACCTCGGAATGGACATTAGTAACATAACAGTAACCCCAGTGGTGTGGTCAGACCATCACATAATACAGTTTACTATTGAACATCACCCTATCAAGCAGCTCCCTAAAGAAACAATCAAAACCGGACCCCTGAGTAAATTAACACCGGAGAGGATAACTGCCAACCTGGATTTTACAAATCTGCTCCACAGTCAAATGGACCCAAACTCTCTAGTAACCCAGTACAACAACACAATATATGAAACACTTGACAGTATTGCCCCATGGCGCACCAAATCAGCAACCAAAAAGCAGAAAGCTAATTGGTTTGACAAAACCATCATGGATCTAAAAAAGAAAGGGCGCAGACTAGAAAGACAGTGGCGTAAATCAGGGACTGGGGAGCACAAATCTAGCCTAGTTCAACACCTCAGACAATACCAACAAGCAATAACCAAGAAAAAATCAGACTTTATCTCGCACAAAATATCTACAGCCAACAACAGAGCTGCTCAACTCTTCCACACAGTGGAATCACTTTGCAATCCTTCCTGCCTAAAAGCCCCAACCACATACTCCAGGGAAAGGTGTGAGGAATTCTCTGCCTTCTTCACAAACAAGGTGTCTACCATCCGTGCCAGCATTACACCAACAACATCAATTGACCACTGGACGTTGCATATACCTACTACCGTACCACCATGGCAAGTCTTTGACACTCTGAGTGTAGAAGATTTTGGAATTCTCATTCAAAGTCTCCGCCCCACTACCTGCGACCTGGATCCTGGCCCAACTGGATCCTTAATGCAGTGCCCAGCGCTGTTCAGGCCAGCACTTCACAAAATCACTCAGTGCTCCTTGCAAAGTGAACTTTTCCCAGAAGAACTAAAGAAAGCAATCATAAAACCCCTCCTGAAGAAACCATCACTAGATCCTGATTCTGTAACCAACTACAGACCTGTGGCGAACTTACCATTCCTATCAAAAGTTATCGAGAAAGCAGTCGCCAACCAGCTAGAAGCCAGGCTTACAGATAACAACATCTTTGATACTTTTCAGTCAGGATTCAGGAAAAGGCACAGCACTGAAACAGCATTAGTCCGAGTAATGAATGATCTACTTACTGCAAGGGACAAGGGTGATTGCTCAATTCTGATTCTTCTTGACTTGTCAGCAGCATTTGATACTGTGGATCATGAAATACTAATCCAGCGACTGAAGAATTACTGTGGCCTAAGGGGTACTGTTCTTAGCTGGTTTCAGACCTTCCTATCTGGCAGGACACAGCAAGTATGTCTGGGCACACACTACTCTAATCCAGTGCCACTTGCCTATGGAGTTCCACAGGGTTCTGTACTATCACCATTACTCTTTGCAGTCTACATGCTCCCACTGGGCAAAATAATCCAGAACTATGGTTTAGGATACCATTGTTATGCAGATGACACACAACTGTATCTGTCCTTCAAGCCTGGCACCCAAGACCCATCCGCATCCATAAATGCATGTCTAGTGGATTTACAAAATTGGATGAACACCAGCTGGCTAAGGCTGAACTCTGACAAAACAGAGGTGTTGGTGGTAGGTGGTCCACACATGATGGATAAAGTTCAAAACGCTCACCACCTCAAACTAGCAATTGGGGGAGATACTGTACAGTATAAAGACTCCTTGGGGTGATCCTGGATGGAAATCTAAAACTCAGACAGCAGGTATCAGCTGTCGTCAAGTCTTCCTTCTTCCATCTAAGAAATATAGCGAAAATCAAACACCTTATCCCAGCTGAAGACCTACCTGCCCTGGTTCACGCATTTGTATCCTCCCGCCTAGACTACTGCAACGCCCTGTTAATCGGATCTACAGATAAGGTTCTGTGCCCCTTACAGCTAGTACAGAATGCTGCAGCCAGGCTCCTAGCCAATGCCCCCCGCAGCTCACACATCACCCCAGTACTGCAAACTCTTCACTGGTTGCCAGTAAAATGGAGAATCAATTTTAAGATCTGCCTGCTGACATTCAAGGCTCTACACCACATGGGACCCAAATACATAGCGGATCTATTGGAACTTTATGCCCCTCCACGCACCCTCCGCTCTGCCAACAAGATGAAGCTGGTTATTCCCAGGATACACTTAACATTTGGTGCTCGGGCCTTTTCCTATGCAGCCCCTACTCTATGGAACTCACTTCCACAATCAGTACGAGAGGCTTCTTCTCTGGACAGCTTCAAAAAAAAAACGCTAAAAACTCACCTCTTTTCCCTAGCCTTTGAGACTGCATAATGCAGGGTCACAGCGCTTTGAGTCCCCAGGGAGAAAAGCGCTATATAAATATTATTGTTATTGTTATTGTTATTTGCGATAACTTGCAACGAGTCTTTTACAGCGCTCTAGAGGAATTTTGGCCCACTCATCTTTGCAGAATTGTTGTAATTCAGCTTTATTTGAGTGTTTTCTAGCATGAACCGCCTTTTTAAGGTCATGCCACAACATCTCAATAGGATTCAGGTCAGGACTTTGACTAGGCCACTCCAGTCTTCATTTTGTTTTTCTTCAGCCATTCAGAGGTGGATTTGCTGGTGTGTTTTGGGTCATTGTCCTGCTGCAGCACCCAAGATCGCTTCAGCTTGAGTTGACGAACAGATGGCCGGACATTCTTCTTCAGGATTTTTTGGTAGACAGTAGAATTCATGGTTCCTTCTATCACAGCAAGCCTTCCAGGTCCTGAAGCAGCAAAACATCCTCAGACCATCACACTACCATCACCATATTTTACTGTTGGTATGATGTTCTTCTGCTGAAATGCTGTGTTACTTCTACGCCAGATGTAACGGGACACGCACCTTCCAAAAAGTTCAACTTTTGTCTCATCGGTCCACAAGGTATTTTCCCAAAAGTCTTGGCAATCATTGAGATGGTTTTTTTAGCAAAATTGAGACGAGCCTTAATGTTGTTTTTGCTTAAAAGTGGTTTGCGCCTTGGATATCTTCCATGCAGGCCGTTTTTGCCCAGTCTCTTTCTTATGGTGGAGTCGTGAACACTGACCTTAATTGAGGCAAGTGAGGCCTGCAGTTCTTTAGATGTTGTCCTGGGGTCTTTTGTGGCCGCTCGGATGAGTTTTCTCTGCGCTCTTGGGGTAATTTTGGTCGGCCGGCCACTCCTGGGAAGGTTCATCACTGTTCCATGTGTTTGCCATTTGTGGATAATGGCTCTCACTGTGGTTTTCTGGAGTCCCAAAGCTTTAGAAATGGCTTTATAACCTTTACCAGACTGATAGATTTCAATTACAGTACTTTTGTTCTCATTTGTTCCTGAATTTCTTTGGATCTTGGCATGGTGTCTAGCTTTTGAGGTGCTTTTGGTCTACTTCTCTGTGTCAGATAGCTCCTATTTAAGTGATTTCTTGATTGAAACAGGTGTGGCAGTAATCAGGCCTGGGGGTGACTACAGAAATTGAACTCAGGTGTAATAAACCACCTTTAAGTTATTTTTTAACAAGGGGGGCAATCACTTTTTCACACAGGGCCATGTAGATTTGGAGTTTTTTTTTTCTCACTAAATAATAAAAACCATCATTTAAAACTGCATTTTGTGTTCAATTAGGTTATCTTTGACTAATAGTTAACGGTTTTTGATGAGCAGAAACATTTAAGTGTGACAAACATGCAAAAGAATAAGAAATCAGGAAGGGGGAAAATAGTTTTTCACACCACTGTGTGTGTGTGTGTGTGTGTATATATATATATATATATATATATATATATATGTATATATGTGTTATATATATATATATATATATATATATATTAAACTAAAAGCAAGTATCTAGTACTTTTTTTTTGGGGGGGGGGGGGGGCTCTGCCTCTGACCAGTGTTCAAATCCTGGCCATGTTCAGTAATCAATAAATTAAACTAATAATAAGATCAACATTGTAAAAGTGGTAATAAAAGCCATAAATTAAATAGGATAGTAACAAATATTGGTAAATAAAGTAATACTAATACATATAAACATAATTCCATCGGATAAAGTGGAGTTTTTTTTTTTGTTTTTTTTTTGCAATTTGACATTGGTTGCAGATAGGAGTGGAATAAAAGTAGGCCAAGACTCTATGATTATTGTAAATTACGATCAATGCATTCATTAAGGGCTTCTGGAATGAGGGTTCTTAACATAAAAATCCAATGCATCTCTCTTGCTTGTATTCTCTCGTATTTATCTCCATCGTATTGGTCTTATGTATGTTCAATTGCTCTGATTTTCATCATCCCTGGGTCTTGTTGATGATATTCTTTAAAATGTCTGGAAGACACTGTGCAGCATATATCCTTTTTTCTATGTTTCTTCTATGCTGACCTATCCTTGCTCTCAGTTGTTGCGTTTTTCTTCCTACATATTGTAGCCTGCAAGGGCAGATCAACAAATGGATCACTAATTTGGTCTCCCATTTTTTTTTTTGTGTGTGTGTTTATTTCATATGATTTATTTGTGATAAGACTGTGGCTAAGTTCACAGTGCTACGTTAAAGTCGCACATTAAAACATTTAACACAGAATAACGCACTGCAATGACAAATCAATGCTCCGTTCACAGTGCACATGTTGCGTTGGTGTCCAACGCTGCACGTTAAGTGAAAGTGCTGCATGCAGTGCGTTATACACGTTATCAGCTGTGTTAGACTGTTTGCACATGCTCAGTAATGACTTGGAAGCATACTTTTCATTGCCTGTATTTTCTACTGTATCTGCTGTATGCGATTTTAACAATGTGTTGCGACTTTTTTGGCGCATCGCGTTGTAAGTTTGCATTGCGACTTTAATGTCGCATCAAACCGCAACGTCCCACTGTGAATCTAGCCTCAACCATTGTCACTCCCTCTTCCAGTGATCCGCAACATAGACACTAATTACTTTTGCATTTGTAGTTCCCCTTTGGTAGTATTTCTTCTCTTTTTTACTTCCGAAATGCTCTAAGTTTACTTGGCGCAATTACATTCCTTATGGTTTTTGCTCGCCTAAAGATGCAGCCTGGTCTTTTGCCTACAATGGGTTTTAGGAAAGGGTCTGCCCTCAGTAGATGCCAGTGTTTGCTAAGAATAGTTTTTATTTTGCTGTGATCGGTTGAGAATCTTATGATAAAATTTAGCATTTTTTCTTTTTCCGTCTCTTCCTTACTTTTCCTTCTACTTGTCTCTTTCGGTGTGATCAGATCCTGTTGAGTAAGACTTCTGGCTTTTTCCTTTGCTTCTTTTATTAGCCTCTTCGGGAATGTCAGAAACTCACCTTCAGAATCCAGCTACGCAGCAGTCTGTGCTGGGAGTCTGTTGCATCCTGGTATTTCCAGGTCTGCCCAGCTCCTATGCGCGCGGCAACCCCCGCATCCATGGTTACAGGGTTGGGTGTGTGCACTCTGTGGGAAGAAAACGGACGCATCCAGTTAGGCGTCCGTCCTACGCTACCAGGAGACACGGGAGTTAGTGTCAGCTGACATTGTAAGTCAGCTGACACTTAGGCAGGGTTTTGCTGGTGTGTGTCAGCTGATCTAGTAGTCAGCTGACACTCGGGTAGGATGTTGTCGCCTGATCCTTGGGCAATACTTCTGTCTGAATGGTTTGTTGGAGTGTGTGGCCGGCCACTGATTGGATAACTGTCATATTTAAGGGTGCTGTGTGCTTCTGGTCATTGCCCGTTATAGCTTTAGCTTTGGCTAGTTGCTGGGTGCTCTCATATTGCTCTGCCTGTTTGAACTCCTGGAATTTGACCTTTGCTTGTATCCTGACTATTCTTGTTGATTGCCACCTGGACCGACCTCTTGCCTGGATCTCTACTTGTCTTGGACCTGTGTTTAGCTAGCCCCTCCTCAATATATCTGATTGCACGTGTATGACCCAGATTGTTATTGGACTTGGCTTATCTGTTCCTGTTTGGCTCTGGTGAGTTATCCTTTCCACTTTACGTTCAGCTCCTATACCTTCCACCTATATAGCATAGCAGTATTTGTATAACGCCTTTCTCCTGTCGGACTCAAAGCGCTTGCGAGGCAGCCACTAGAGTGCACTCAGTAGACAGTAGCAGTGTTAAGGAGACTTGCCCAAGAAACTCCTTACTGAAATAGGTGCTGGCTTACTGAACAGGCAGAGCCGAGAACCCAGGTCTCCTGTGTCAGAGGCAGAGCCCTTAACCATTACACTATCCAGCCACTGCACCTACAAGGCCTGGGTGTAACCGAAGTCAGGCAGGTGTTGTCTCTCACCTCCCGTTCAAGCGGGGATGCGCCACAAATGGTGAAGAAGGTGGTGATAGATTGGGGCATAGGAGCTGAACTGTGGGTCAATACCTCGCCAAGCCTTACAGGGAATTTTCGTTGTTCAATCTTCTCCTGGAGAGTTTTTGCTTGTTTGTCGTAGTTTAAAGTGTCTGTGCAATTTTTCCTTATTTTCCTAAATTGACCGAATGGGATATTTTTCCTCCATGGCCTGTGATGACCGCTTTTAAAATGAATGTATGAGTTTGCATCCACTCGTTTAAAATAGTTTTTGCTTTTTATTTGATCTTCTTCGTAATAGAGCACCAGATCTAAAAAGTCTATTTCTTTCTAATCATTTTTATGTGTAAAGTTCAGGTCTAGTTGATTGATTGATAAAGAGGAACTCCAGTGAAAATAATGTAGTAAAAAAAGTGCTTCATTTTTTACCATAATTATGTATAAATGATTTAGTCAGAGTTTGCTCACTGTCTGTGAGCCTTGTTACATTGTAACAAACTGCCAAAAGTACCGCGGTACTCAGAGCTCCTTGTGGGACGGGTTTCAGCACAAAATCAGTCATACAGCGCCCCCTGATGGTCTGTTTGTGAAAAGCATTATATTTCTCATGTAAAAGGGGGTATCCGCTACTGATTGGGATAAAGTTATATTCTAGGTTGGAGTTTCTCTTTAAGATATGTGTTAACATTTTTAAATGATTCGTCTCCTTCCCAGATAAAAATGTAATCGTCTGTATCTTTTATAAAATATAATCGAATAAAATGGAGATTCTTCTCTTCAAAATATACCATGGTGAGATTTGCATAACTCGGGGCAAAATTAGAACCCATTGCAGTGCCCCGAGTCCTTAAGTGCCTTAACCTCCTTGCCGGTCTAAAAAATCCGGCAAGGAGGCAGCATGGAACTTTTCAAATTTTTTATTTTTTTTTAAATCATGTAGCGAGCCCAGGGCTCGCTACATGATAGCCGCTGAGCGGCGGCAACCCCCGAGCCCCTCCGGTCGCCATCGGCGATCAGAGTATGCAGGAAATCCCGTTGAGAACGGGATTTCCTGCAGGGCTTCCCCGGTCGCCATGGCGACGGGGCGGGATGACGTCACCGACGTCATGGACGTCGGGACGTCACAGGGAATCCCGGGCCACCCCTCAGCGCTGCGCAAGGGGTCTGGAGGGGGGGGGCGGCGCAACATTGCGGATCGGCGGCGGCGATCGGGTGTTATAAGCAGCTAGCACAGTGCTAGCTGCTTGTAACAAAAAAAAATTATGCAAATCGGCCCAGCGGGGCCTGAGAAATCCTCCTGCGCAGGTTACCCCGAGCTGAGCTCGGGATAACCGGCAAGGAGGTTAAAATTTGATTGTTAAAAGTAAATATATTGTGTCAAGATAGTCAATCAAAATAAATTCTTTCTGTTTTTCTGGAATATCTTTGTCTAATGTTAAAAAAACAAAAAACAAAATGTGTAACCTCCACCTTATTATTTTTTTGTTTCCACACCTTACCTATCTTTGGGTGCCTCCACCCCCCAGTACTTTGATGGATGTATGTCTTTTTTTAACACAAATAACTGTATGCAACTATGCATTTTCACAATCTTGTTAGGACTGCTGGCAATGTCTGTGGACAGTAAAATCAGGTTGGCTTTGCTTAGTTTTTATACTCTGTTTTTGTTTGGGATTTTGCTGCCACTACTTCTCACAAAATGAAGAGGTTAGTGGCTGGTGTAGAGGCTTTATGTCTAGAGGGGCAAGCAAACATATATTTGTGTTCATCTATTAGGAGGGAAGCCTACGTTTAAGGTTGTGTCGCTAAGCAAACATGAAGTAACCCAATTTTTACTGTAAGTTCTATATGGCCTCAATTCTGGTAGGGCTATCAAACAAATTACTTCATGTGAGGTAATTTACCTTATGAGGTAATGACATTTAGCAATTCTGGTAGGTTTTAGTCATGTTTTACCTCATGAGGTAAATTATGAGGTAATTCATGAGGTAATTTATTTAAAATAGCTATTCTCATGGAAATTAGGGGGCATATTAGCACATAATTTACCGATTAGTTTAAGACCTGCCTGTATCTGGAGGTAAAGTCAATTTGTACGCATTTTGCAGTTTTTAGTGGCGTTCCTATTGCTATTACAGTGTCGTTCCTATTCAGGCTGTGTAAAAGAAAAGAATAGTAGAAATAAAACTCCAAATATACTTTTCATAGGTTGCTACATAATCAAATACATCCCCCCCCCCCACCCCCGCCCCCCCTCAAAAAAAAAAAAAAATCTTCCAAAGACTATCCTAACTTATGGAAGACAATTAAAGACTACTATTATTTATTTACTGCATGCTTACTACTGAAATACCTCATGTTTTACCTCACTTTGGGCTCAATTCTGGTAGCGTTTAGTAAATAATTACCTCATGGAATTGGGTTTACCTCATGAGGGAAATCAACTTTTGAATTCTGGTAGTTTTAAAGTTTTACCTCATGTCATTTCATGAGGTAATTCATGCGGTAATTTTCTACTAAAAATGTGTGGTATTTAGTAGTGAAATACCTCACACTTGAATTCTGAAGTGAAATAAGGTGCGTGTTTGCATGTCTTTTACCTCACATAATTAGACCCACCTCTACCACATGATAAATGCAGTGCTGTGACAAAATTGTGATATCGGTCACATAACATTGAGCCTTTTCAGCTTGTTCTGTGTTCAGGGCCCCCATATTTTGCTGAAATAAGTAAGTGATCCGACCAACAATCCCCCCCCCAGCCCCAGCTTCCATTTTGTTTTAAAAAAGAAAAAGTGCTCCAAACCCTGTACAAGTCTTCATCTGCCGCGCTCCCCCCCCCCCCCCCCCCCCCCCAACATTGCCATTCCCCAACCTCTGGTTGGAAAAAAAAAGTAAGTAAAAAATGCTCCAACCCACAGCCTCTATTTTTAAAAAAAATTATGTAAACCTGCGGCAAACACCGATTTCTCCCCCCCCCCTCCTCCTCTGGTTAAAAGTGCTCCGAGGGCCCCCCCCAGCAGACTCTAAAAGTAAAAGTGCTGTAACCCCCCCTCCAGACCCCCAGCGTCTAAAAGTAAAAGTACTCACACCCCCAGTCTCTAAAAGTGCTGACCCCTCCCACAGCCTCTAAAAGTGCTCCGACCCCCCCCTCCCCCCAGCCTCTAAAAGTGCTCCTACCACCCCCCCTCCCCCCAGCCTCTAAAGGTAAAGGTTTTTTTTTTTAATGGATGCCTATAAATTTACTTTACATAGGTTGCTACATAATCAAATACACCTTCCCTCCTCAAAAAAACAAAAACAAAACATCTTCCAAAGACTATCCTAACTTATGGAAGACAATTAAAGACCGGGGCCGTTTCTAGGGCCGTGCGGCCCGTGCCGCTGCCCTGGGCGCAGAGGAAGGGGGGCGCTGTGATAGCGGGGGAGCCGGAGCCGCGGGGAGGGCAGCCCGACCTCTCCCTCCCTCTCCCCGGGCCGTCCTCCATGCTCCCCCCTCGGACTGCAGGCAGCAGAGTTAGCGCGCAGGGAAGCGCTGCTGTACACAGTTGTTACTCACCTCCCTGGATCCGATCGCCGCTCCTGCCCTGCTGGTCTCCTCTCTGCAATGTAGCCGCTGATACACACGCTGTCGCTGCGTCCTGGATGCAGCCACGTGTGTATCAGCGGCTAGGCAGAGAGGAGACCAGCAGGGCAGGAGAGGCGATCAGATCCAGGGAGGTGAGTAACAGGCTGTGTACAGCAGCGCTTCCCTGCGCGCTAACTCTGCTGCCTGCAGTCCGAGGGGGGAGCATGGAGGGCGGCCCGGGGAGAGGGAGAGAGAGGTCGGGCTGCCCTCCCCGCGGCTCCGGCTCCCCCCTCCGCCATTATTAGGGGGCACCTACCTACTTAACCTATACTGGGCAAGCTACCTCTATCCTATACTGGGGGGCACCTACCTAATCTAACCTGTACTCGGGGGCAGCTACCTATCTAACCTATACTGGGGAGCAGCTACCTATCTAACCTATACTGGGGAGCAGCTACCTATCTAACCTATACAGGGGGGCAGCTACCTATCTAACCTATACTGGGGGCAGCTACCTATCTGTCCTATACTGGGGGGCACCTACCTAATCTAACCTGTACTCGGGGGCAGCTACCTATCTAACCTATACTGGGGGCAGCTACCTATCTAACCTATACTGGGGGCAGCTACCTATCTAACCTATACTGGGGGCAGCTACCTATCTAACCTATACTGGGGGCAGCTACCTATCTATCCTATACTGGGGGGCACCTGCCTAATCTAACCTGTACTGGGGGGCAGCTACCTATCTAACCTATACTGGGGGGCAGCTACCTATCTAACCTATGCTGGGGGGCAGCTACCTGTCTAACCTATGCTGGGGGGCAGCTACCTGTCTAACCTATGCTGGGGGGCAGCTACCTGTCTAACCTATGCTGGGGGGCAGCTACCTATCTAATCTATACTGGGGGCACCTACCTATTCTAACCTATACTGGGGGCACCTACCTAATCTAACCTATACTGAGGGGCAGCTACCTAATCTAACCTATACTGGGGGAAGCTACCTATCTAACCTATACTGGGGGCACTTATCTAACCTGTATTGGGGGCACCTACCTACCTAGCTAGCCTATACAGGTGGCAATTATACTGGCTACCTATACTGGGGGCACCTACCTAACTAACCTATACTGGGGGTACCTACCTATCTAACCAATGCTAGGGGCAACTATACTGGCTACCTATATTGGAGGCACCTACCTGGCTAACCTGTACTGGGGGCACCTACTTATCTAACTTATACTGGGGGGGGTGCCTGCCTATCTAACATATACTGGGGGCAACTATACTGGCTACCTATACTGGAGGCAACTACCTGGCTAACCTATACTGGGGGCAACTTTACTGGCTCACCTATGCCTGGCCACCTATACTCGGGGGGGGGACCTATAGCTGGCTACCTATACCGGCGGGGGGGCGGGGCGCAATTTTTACACCTTCGCCCTGGGTGCACTTTAGCCTAGAATAGAAACTGCACTGTTAAAGACTATGGCCTCGATTCATAAAGCATTTCCGCATGCGGAAATGCTGAAAACAGCTCACTTTACCGACCACACAGCAAAATCTGTATTCATGAAGGCTTTTTCCGCATGAAAAGCCGACATTCGCGAGCAGAGTAATAAATCACCGCCTTGCGCGGTGATTATCTTAACAAAAGTAACAAATGTCAATTCATAAAGATTAGAGGAAGCGGTATGCTGACGGGGATTACCGCTACCTCTGATGTGGCGAGAAGCGTGCGGAATCCATTGCAGTGAATGGGACAGACCTCCCAAGCAGCTGCAGAGAGAACACTGCACGGAGGGACTCGGCCAGCTTCTCCTGTTTCCGCATGTCTCCCGACAGCCTAACGCCTGCCTACAGCGGAATATCTCCGCACGCCTATCACAACTAGAAAATTTTTTATGAATTACCACCCTGAAGGCTGAAATACCGACAGCGGTGTTTCCCCGCTCAAGTTTACCTTACCGACAGCACTTTTATGAATTGAGGTCTATTACTTATTTGCTGCAGGTTTACCACTGAAATACCTCATGTTTTACCTCACTCTATGCATTTACCTCATGTTTTACCACATGTTTTACCACATGTTTTACCTCATGTTCTGAAATGGAGAAAAACCTTTCAGAATTGCTGAAAAAGAGGAAAATACCTCGAGGTATTTTACCTACAAAAAATATTTACCTCACATAGCTACCAGAATTAAGGCCAAAGTCTCATACATTTTGTAGATATTTTGTTATACTACTTAGGAGAAAAACGTCAATTGTAAATCCCAAGTGACACAGTTAAGTAGTGAGAAAACCGATGTTAACCACTATAATATATTGTTTATGCTGACCCTGGGCACTGTTGCCCAGGTATGTGTCTAATTTGCCTTAATGGAAAATAAAGTCCCATGTGTTTTGCATGTTTTCAGTTTATGGGGAGTTGTGGAAGACTGGGATGTTTGAACGAATGTCACTGCAAACAGATGAAGATGAGCACAGTATTGAAATGCATCTACCATACACTGCTAAAGCAATGGAAAGGTGTGGTATGACACTTGGTTTTTGTAATTCCACTCAGCACCTGTCTCATCTCGGGAATGTCTTCATTGTAAATCAATGCACATTGCTGTTATACAGTATTCAAAAAGCCTTCATAGTTCTAAGACCTTTCTTTTATTATGAAAACAGTAAAATCTCCTAGATAAAATTCATATAACTGTGTGGTGGCTTACTGAGTATAAACACCACATTAAATAGGTGAATTAACTGATTATTTTTCAAATTCAGTCCTCAAGCTAGGCCTGCCCCAGTTGTATGTTTACTATACTATAAAGCCTATTTTTTTATTTTTTTTTACAAAGCTGCCTTCAATTATAAGAATTTTAAGTGCGTAGCAGAAAAGTGAAAATTAAAAGGAAACGCCTTCTGTTAGAGTTTTTTTTTTCTTGCATATACCCCCTTTTGTTATCTGTAAATGTGTAGTGGGTGTGGTGTAACAAACAATTCACAGCCCTAATAATCTTCCAAGATATCATGCTACATCATTGGTAGGACTAGCTCCATAGTTGCCAACAATTAATCAAGCTAGTAGATAGGGACCCATGCTATATTATTTTACATAGCTGCATGTAGTGTCAGTGCTTAAAATTTTTTAGGACTCTGGCTTTAACCCCCTGACCCCCCCCCCACCCCCACCCCCAAATAAATGAATAAATAAATAAAATGAATGATATATATCAAAGGGGCCATGGTAAGTTTTGATAATTCCTGTTTTGCCATATGAATTAGGTCTTTGCTTTAAATTAATTCACACAACCACACCCTACACATTATATGCCCACAGTTCATCCTTATAGCAATAATAAAATAATTTAGTGTTTTAGGCAATCCCTGTATAAACATGTATATTATACAAAATTTGTACACATCTAAAACCAGGTAAATTTTTGAGTAGATGAGACTATTTGTCAGTACAAATTGGAGCAGATGAACAAGGATAAATAAGACCACTCTATACACCACTTCAAATCACATTTCTATGTACCCCTGATCTTGTGTGGATTGCTATGCCCTACACTTTGGGGTATTTTGTACCCGTGGGCTAAAGGGGTAAACTATGTCAGGTGTTTTTCTTTCACATTATCCTTCTCCTCTTTCGTTTTTTTTTTTTTTAAATATATCATACATTTCACTTTTCTGCTATTCGTTTTAATAATTAAATCCAGTGTTGGAGGTCGATTTTGACAGGCAGTACTACACTAGTATGCATCAATAGTAATAGTGCAGTGAGGGCTATGAATGGCATGCAAATACCTCTGTATATTATTTTGATAAAGCCCTTAGAAATAATTTAAAATGTTAAATCCTGTGTATAGAATTACATAATTGAAGACTTTATTTGCAAAATAATTCCTTGATCCTACCTAATATAGAGTGTGGTATGGATACTGACACTATAAAGATTGAGAGTTCTCAAAAAATGTTTAATGATTAATATAATGTTACCTCTTAATCACAAATCTATAAGCTTTGCAATGCCCCTATCTAAACATGCCTTTAATTTGTTTCTTTTGTTATGTACTAATCTGTTGTGTCTGTCAAAGAGGAAAATGTGTGTTCATACATAAAGTACTATAAAAACAAAGCATGTTAAAGAGGAACTGTAACATAAAAATATCCCCTGGGGGGTACTCACCTCGGGTGGGGGAAGCCTCCGGATCCTAATGAGGCTTCCCACGCCGTCCTCCATCCGTCAGGGGTCTCGCTGCAGCCCTCCGTGGAGTCCGGGCAGCGGTGACGTCATTATTTACCTTCCTGGCTCCTGCGCAGGCGCTCTGACGGCTTTCCATTCCGAACTACACGGAAATACCCGATCGCCGTCGGGTCCGCTCTACTGCGCAGGCGCAAGTCTCCTGCGCCTGCGCAGTAGAGCGGACCCGAATGAGATCGGGTATTTCCGTGTAGTTCGGAATGGAAAGCCGCCACAGCGCCCCCGCTGGAGCCAGCAAAGGTAAATATTGAAATGACAGTCGGCACAGTCGCCGGCTGTTCGGAGGGCTGCGGAGAGACCCCCGTGGGACAGAGGACGGCGTGGGAAGCCTCATTAGGATCCGGAGGCTTCCCCCACCCGAGGTGAGTACCCCCCAGGGGATGTTTTTAATGTTACAGAGTCTCTTTAAGCCTAGATTGTCATTAAAGAATACTTTAACTGACATATAACAATGAGATGCACATGAATGCATATAGTCTATTCCTACTACATTTTTTTGAACTCTCTTTATCTATTTTCTGTCTCTGCAAGTATTAGAAAACGTCCTAAGATATCTATGCAAATGAGGGTATCAAATGGAAAGTCAAATTTTACCTGATGTGCTAAAAAGTAAATGGAAGCCAAAACACTCTGAGGAAACCACACTGATAAGCTTTTAGTGTTAAAAAGCTCAAAGGGTCATTACATCTGTTATGTTATCTGTTTTGCAGCGTATTGAAGCAGATTTTACATCAGAAACTTATGAATGCTGCTTAGGATTTAAGTCTTAAAAATTCAGAACTAAAAATAACAAATGGCTGTTACTAACATTTTATTTACCATTAATGCTACACATGCTTATCTTATAAGTTTACTTTCACTTCAGGTTTGCTTTTCATCACCCACCTGAATTTGAGAAATCGTAGCTTTTGCAGTAAAAAATAAAATAAAAAGTTTACTGCAAACTTAAAAAAAACAAACTGAATGCTTAACCGCTTGCCGATCGCCGTAAGGTCCTTGGGGCTTGGTTTGTAGGAGATCACGCGCACTGATGCGCACGCATCTTCGCTCTGATTACGGAGCTCCGCTTTGCCTTCAGTCTTCCACCGGCGATCGCCGCTGGGAGACTGTTAGACGGAGAAACCCTTGTCTTTTATTGCTGTACAGCACTGCGATCTAAGGCAGCGCTGTACTGGGGACAATCGTGTGGCATGGCTGTCCCCATGAGAGACAGGATAGCGATCGGCTCTTGTAGGCTGAAGCCTATGACAGCCGATCACGCTGATTGGCTGGCGGAGGGAGGGAGGGGGGAATAGAAAATAAATTTAAAAAAAAGGGAAATGTATTGAAAAATAACATAAATATTTATAAAAAAAATAAATACTGGGGGAGCGATCTGACCCCACGAAAGCACGGTTGGTGGGGAGAAAAGGGGAGAGCACTTGTGTGCTGAGTTGTGCCGCCCTGCAGCGAGGCCTTAAAGCTGCATTGGCCCATTTACAGAAAAAATGGCCCGGTCTTTAGGGGGGGGGGGGGGGGTTTAACCCTGTGGTCCTCAAGTGGTGTTAAAGAACATATTACATCTACCATTTTATTTAAAGGATTCCTTGGAAATGCTTATTAAATTACAATGAATACAGTTATATGTAATAAACTGCGTTAAGCACAATAACGTATGTAAAGTCTTGCCACACAATGAGTAGAGCGTAATGTATTGCATGCAATGTACTGCCCTCTACTAATTGTACAGTAAGACGCACGTAATAATGCATAACTCAGTTTTTCATGCACCCCGTAATTAGTTGTGTTAAAATGAGGCATACTCTAAGTCCATTGAGTTTAACCAGAAAATATTGTACAACACTAGCCTGCACCCTCACATAACTCTGTTGATCCGGGGGAAAGTGAAAAATCCTTACAAGGCTTGGACCGCTTAGCCGTAAAAGGGAAAAAATCCTTCTCGACTCCAGTTGGGCAATCTGTTTCTTGTGGTAACATATTCCACATTTTGACCACTCTTACTGTAAAGAACGCTTTCCTAAACAAATGGCAAAAACCTTTCCTCCATTCACAGATTATGTCCCCTAGTCCTTTGTACTAGCCTAGGGACAAAAAGCTCATCTAACAAGTTTTTATATTGCCTTCTGATGTATTTATACATGTTAATTAGATCCCCTATAAGGCATCTTTTTTCCAGGCTAAATGAGCCCAGTTCATCTAACCTTTCCTAGTAAAAGATAAGAGAGACCTTCCATCCCTCTGATCAACATCATGACGTCAATTTTTGAGCCTCTCCATAGAGAATACCGGAGCTGTGCAGAGAGGATGCAGTGCTCGCTGGAGAGAGGCACAGTAAGCAACAGCGCCGGGATCAGGGGTAGGGGGGCACCTATACTATACTATGTTATGTATACTATTACTGGCTAACGTATGCTGGACCCCCTTCACCTGCCTTACCTCTACGGGGGACACCTATACCTTGCAAAACCTCCCGAACAGCATGCCCAACACTGTGTCATGCATATCGCTTTCAGCAAAAATTTTCTTGGCCGATACAGTATTGGGCATACCACCCAGAAGGTTAATAGTGGTAGAGATCAAGCCAGTTTACACAAAAACACTGGTTGCCTTAGACCTAAAGAAAACCGCTCAAAAAGCAAAACATTTAAAACTATTTTTACTACCGTATAGAACTCTGAATTTTCACCTTATTAACTGAGCATTGATACATTTTGGCATATCACTTCAATACCAGTTTCCACCTTAAAGGATCTGTACTGATTAAATTGAGTCTGACGTCTAGGCAACCTAAAACCATCTAGTAGCACATAAATCCAATCTACACGATACGATTCTTTGTACGATTCGATTACGATTCTATTTACGATTCAATTAAATCCAACATGTCCGATCCTGATTCGATTCAATTCGATTTGCAATTGCAAAACAATGGCAAATCGAATTGAATCAGGATCGGACATGTTGGATTTAATCGAATTGTAAATAGAATCGTAATCGAATCGTACAAAGAATCGTATCGTGTAGATTGGGCTATAGGGCCTGATCCTATTGCAGGTGACAAGTAGCTTCCAGTATGCAAGCTACTTATCACCTGGCCAAACGTTAAGTGCATTACTCCTATATGCCAAGCCATGGCGAGTTGTTTGTGCTGTGGAGCTGTCCTTCAGCACCATAGTACTGCTGCCTTGTTCCCTCAGGAGATACACACACACACACACACACACACACACACACACACACACACACACACACACACACACCTGACATCCACGCTGCATGCCAGGCACTGCTGGTAACATCACCTCCTATCGTTTTGGTCCATCAACCAAGACCTGCTGTGATCGCCACTGCTGGTCTTCTCTTCTCAGTCTTCCCTGGAGCGTGACCTGACCTGGACCATTGAGAATCAGGATGGATTTCATTGGTCTGCCTAGAGGATAAATGGGAACCCGCAGCAGAAGTTTCAAAGATGCTTTTGTGAGGGCCTTAGAGTAGAGGAGACAAGTGGTGTTCACAGCGGACATTGCCAACAGAGACTGGCATATAGTGCGAACATCAGGTGAGACACAGGGACCAGCAGCCAGGAGAGGAATTTATAAACAAAATGTAACCTCCTCGGCAGTATTACCAAGTGTAGTGTGGGGGTTACTTTTAACTGCAATTAGAAACAACTCCAAGCTACACTTGTGGATACTGCTGGGAGGGACATGCACAGCAAGCACTAGTATTTATTATTATTATTTATTTATTGTACTTATAAAGCGCCAACATATTACGCAGCGCTGGACATTAGTTTAGGTTACAGACAATATTTAGGGGTGACATACAGCAAAATGACAATACATGAATACAAGAAAGACCAGATCATGCAGCACAGTATGAGTACAAGGTAATGCTTAGTCAGTCACTGGATGGGAGCATGGAGATTAGGCAAGTTAGGTTCACTCAGATGCATAGCATGGGTTCACAGTAATGGAGGTGCATGATCAGGTAGGATACAAAAGGAGGAGGACCCTGCCCAAAGGCTTACAATCTAGAGGGAGAGGTAAGGACATGAAAGGTAGGGGACCAGAGTTCAGCTGTGGGTTTAGAGCACTTGTGAGGGGTGGTGGGGCAGAGTGAAAAGGTAAGTTTTGAGGGCCTTCTTGAAGATGTTGAAGGAGGGGGCTGCTCTAATGGGTGGAGGTAGGGAGTTCCATAGTGTTGGAGCAGCTCTTGAGAAGTCCTGGAGGCGTGCATGGGACTAGGTGATGCGGGGGGCGGTTATGCGAAGTTCATTGGAAGAGCGGAGTGAGCGGTTATGTGTGTACCTCTGAGTAAGATCGGAAATGTAGGTTGGGCAGGTTTTGTGGACAGATTTGTAGGTCAGACACTGTATCTTGAATCTGATTCTGGACTGGATAGGAAGCCAGTGAATGGATTCAAGGAGGGGATCCGCCGTGGTGGAGCGATGGGAGCAGTGGATAATTCTGACTGCCACATTCATGATGGACTGATAGGCAGGAGGAGACCTTGTCCATGGTAGTGGTGGATATGTCGGGTGTGAAGGTAGATCTGGGTATCCTCTGCATACAGATGATAGTTAAAACCCATGGAGGAGATAACCTTGCCAATGGAGGATGTGTATAGGGTGAACAGTAGGGGGCCAAGGACCGAACCTTGGGGGACTCCCACCGAGAGGTGGTTGGGGGTGGACGAGGACTCATTGAAGGCGGTCGTGAAGGAGCGGTTGAAGAGGTAGGATGAAAGCCAGGACAGGGCGAGATCTTGAATGCCCATGGACTGGAGGAGTAGGGGTTGATCTACTGTGTCAAAAGCTGCTGAAAGGTCAAGGAGGAGGAGAATGGAGTATTAACCTTCAGCTTTAGCTAAGGCAAGGTCATTGACCACTTTGGTGAGAGCAGTTTCGGTTGAGTGGGCAGGCCGATATCCAGATTGCAGTGGGTCTAGCAGTGAGTTGGCATTGAGGTACTGGGTCAGGCGTTTGTGAACCAGACGCTCAAGGAGTTTTGAGGCAAAGGGGAGGAGGGAGATAGGACGGTAGTTGGAGGATAGCGAGGGGTCGAGGGAGGGTTTCTTTAGCAGAGGTAGTACATTGGCCTGCTTGAAGTCTGAGGGGAAAGTGCCTGTGGATAGGGAGAGGTTGAACAGGGTAGTGAGGACTGGGGCCAATTCCGTGAAGTGAGGCTGGAGTAAATCAGAAGGGATGGGGACAAGGGGAAGTAGTGGTATGGGAAGTCTGCAGTAGGTGGTTGACTTCCTCGGTGGTAGTAGGGGTGAAGGATGTGAGGGGGAGGATAGGGTGGAGGAGGAGCTGGTTGGGAGGGGTGGGAGGTGGAGATTGAATGTTTCCTGGCCGGATGGAGACCATTTTGTTGGTGACGTGGGTGGCTAAATCTGTGGCAGAGAGGGAGGAAACGCAGGGTGGGGAGGTGGGTTTAAGCAGGGAGCTGAACGTGGCAAAAAGACGCCGGGGGTTGGAAGCTTGTGCTCCGATGAGCTTGGTAAAGTATTCCTGCTTCGCATGAGCAAGGGCAGTGTGGAACTGCAGCAGGTTGGTCTTGTACTGTAGGAAATCCTGGTTAAGTCTAGTTTTCCTCCATTTCCGTTCAGTTGCGTGTGTTTTCCTCTGGAGGTTGCGATTATGGGTAGTGCGCCAGGGCTGGGGGTTAGGGAGTCGGTTGCGGCGAAATATTGGTGTAGCAGCTTTCTCTAGGGCTGATGAGTTTGGCGATACTGAGCTACAGCAAGATTAGGACAAGTTAGGGTGGGGAGAGTGGAGGAGAGGGCATGGAGGGGGTCAGCAAGGACGCTAGGGTTGAGCATGCGTAGGTCTCGCTGCCATCGACCAGGTGGGTGGGCGGGTAGTTTGGAGGTGCCTTCCGTGAGGAGGTTGAAGGTGAGAAGGTGATGGTCTGAGGGTGGAAAGGGTGCGATGTCAAGATCTGCAATGGTGGTGGATTTAGGGCTCTTTCACATCAGAGCTTGCGTTGGAGAACGCTCAAAGCATACGTTTTGTTGTATGCGTTTTAATGCGTTTTGATATGCGTTGCACTGCAGTGAGTGTGCGTTATAGCACATAGGAAAACGCAGGTAATTTTTTTTTTCTTTTAGTTTTCAACTTTCTACATTGTTCCTCTGTTGCATTCTGGGACTGATTGCCTGCGTTAACGGATTAAAAACGTGCATAGTGTGCGTTTTACATTGACTAACATTGTAACGCATAAAGCTAGCGTCGGCCGAAAATCTGCGCCTGGGTGCAGTGCAACGCAATGCACAAAAAGGCTGCGTTATATGTGAAAGCTAAAATGAAAGTCTATGGACTTTCATTTCACCTTGGGTAACGCAAACTTTACCCGTTGCGTTGAAACGCAGAAAATCTGCCCTAATGTGAAAGAGCCCTTAGTGAATATAAGGTCGAGAGTGTGACCTGCAGTGTGAGTGGGGGTGTTGGTGTGTTGTACTAGTCCAAGTGAGTTGACAATGGTGAGTTGCCGGGTCACAGCGGAGTTCTTGGCTTCATCAATGGGAATATTGCAATCCCCAAGGATGATGGTGGGGAGGTCAGAGGAGAGAATGTGAGGGAGCCAGGAGGCAAGGTCATCGGGAAATTGTGGGGTGGAGCCCGGAAGGGCGGTATAAGACCGCAACAATGGCAGGGAGGGGGTGGTAGAGGCAGATGGTGTGGGCCTCGAATGATGTGAATTGTAGGGATGTAGGTGGGGTGAGGACACGGAAGGTGCAGGATGGGGAGAGGAGCAGACCCACTCCTCCCAGTATCCCAGTATCACTCATCTTGCCTGGGATTCCATGGCAATGGCAGCTGCAGTCTTCTCTTGGGCTCCATGACTGAACGAAAATGCCATTTGTCACATGACGGAGGGTGATCTCTGCATAGTTGCATCACCACCTGCGGGACAGGAGGAAGACTTCCAGGATGTGGCCAGATCCTGGGGAGGTGAGTGATGGTCGCTCTGTTGAGACACTGCATAGAGGATGGTGAGCCACTGGCTCCCCCTGGCTCCCCTATATTGAAAGGGTGGGAGAGCATTATCTGGCTATCTGCGCAAGTAGGAATTGTGCCACAAAGAACTCCCAGGCCTGGCTTTGATGGCAGTTTTTGGGGGTCTTCTCCACCAACGCTGAAAAAACCTTTGACTGTATTACATGGAACTCTCTTCAGCATATGGGCATAGGCAAACAGATGCTTGACTGGATCCTTCTCCTGTACTCAAATTCTTCTGCTTAAAGGACACATCCGAGGACTTTTAAAATAAAAAAATCTACTTACCTGGGGCTTCCGCCAGCCCCTGCCAGCCGTCCTGGGCCCATGCTGCAGCTCCGCTCCATGCCACTGCATGCTGGTGGTCCGGGGTTCCTCTCTGGCGTAAGATGTCCGCCTGCGCAAGCGGCTCTCAGTCGCGCTGACTTCATCCGGGCTGCACTGTGCAGGTGCAGTAGTTCTGCGCACAGTGGGACGCAGGAAGCTACCGACCTCGCGAGGATGGCATCTGCACTGGAGGGGACCAGGAGCCAATGCAGCGAAGTTCCTTGGGCCTTTCCTTTAAGTAAGGGTTAATAGATTTCTATCTGATCATGATTTTTTTTTTTTTTTTTTTTGAGAAAGAGGTAAAACGAGTGCAATTCACAATTGCAAACGCATAAGGATAGCAATCATCAATGTGGACAAATAGCATAATGACATCAGAGAGTATTATCAGTCAGTTGACAAAACCCAGACAGTTTACATAGGAATCACAAAGTAAATCGGGCATAACCATCCCCATCCCCACAAAGGCTGCCCACTCGCCTCACTCGTGTTCATAGTCGTTCTGGAACCATTTATTAAAATGTTTAGGGCAGATAGCTCTATTAAAGAGACTCTGTAACAAAATGTTGAGCCTTATTTCTTCTATTCTATAAGTTCCTATACCTGTTCTGATGTGGTCTGTCTTACTGCAACCTTTTCTAGTTGCACTGTCTCTGTAATAAATCTTATCTCCTTTCCTCTGTCGTGTCTGTCGGGCAGAGGCTGGAATGTGTGGAATGTGCAGCACTGCTTGTCATTCGCCGAACCTTTACACACCCCCTCCCAAGCTCTGCATGAATCACACAGTAAGCTGTTCTCCGCCTATGATACTCTGCTTAGCAGCCATGTCATTTGTTTGTAAACAATGCCTAAAACTGTTAATTACAAGCCAGGATTGCAGCAGGGAGTGACAGAAACAGCACAGAGGGGCCCAGGGGAACATAAGGAATAGAATGGTATGCTTTTTATTGTAAGAATAGAGTACAGATTCTCTTTAAGGGGTCTCCATACACTACTCCCAGCATAAGGTCTCTGCATTTGCTGATTACCTGCTTTTGTTTCTGACTGAACCGAGAATTAAGGTGGCCATACAGTAGCCGACTTGGCTAAATGACCATTTGAGTCCATTATTATAATCAAATGAAAATAGGTCACCTATTTTCATAGCCAAGAGTATGTCGAAGCAACAATGTGACCAATTGGTCGCACTTATCAATCAAACATGCTGCAAGAGCTCGGACCAATGTTCTCGATTGGATGTGGTGCAGTGACAGTGTGTGATATTGGGATGAGAGAGAAACGCAACAATGCTTGTCCCATGTTGTTACTGGCGCAACATGGGTGCGTCTATAGGAGTTTTTTTTTTTTTCACAATACATTTTTATTAAATTTAAAGCAATAACAATAAAAAACATTCAGGTATAAATTGCATCATGGTTCAATGTACATGACATGTATAGACATGTATAAACAGAATGTAAAGGTATTTGAGAACACATAAATCATGGATATAGGTCACAAGATCATAATCTACTGTTTTCTACTTCTATGAACCTATACCATACTATATCTTCGTGGGTATACATATAACAAAGATTCTGATCAGTATAGATGTGAGACATCAATCTATCATTCAGAAAAGTGTCATCATCTTGTTACCACGACACGGTACATAATGCATAAGGTAACATATTTAAAGAGACACTGAAGCGAAAAAAAATATATGATATAATGAATTGGTTGTGTACTATGAATAATTACTAGAAGATTAGCAGCAAAGAAAATATTCTCATATTTTTATTTTCAGGTATATAGTGTTTTTTCTAACATTACATCATTCTCTAATATGTGCAGATTACACAACACTCAGCATTCAAAATGATTCTTTCAGAGCAGTCTGTGAACTAATGACCTCTCCTCTGCCAGAGAAAAAGTAAATAGTTAACTAACAGTTGAGATAATAAAAGTCAGAAAACAGCCCTCTCCACGACTTTGAAAGTCGTAGAGATAATGGCTTTTTTGCTTAGAGATAACAACTGGAGTTTCTTAACTCTTCCTGTACTGGAAACAATTAGACTGATGTATCTGATCTTGATGTTTTATTTCTTAGCTGTACTACACATACAAATCATAATATCATAGTTTTTTTTTCGCTTCAGTGTCTCTTTAAGAAGCCAATAAACCAAGAACCAATATAGGGTCTAACAATGCAGAGATGTGAAAGTAACAGCAGCTCTTTACCTTACCTGCTATTTTCTTGTGGTAAGGGGAGCTGTTGTGGACAGTTTGTCTCTTCAGAGGGATATGAGAAAGGAAGGAGAGGGGGAGAGCACCAGGGGTAGGTATTATATCCATTAAGTAGAATAGGGAGGTACCACTAACAATCTGTATTGGTAGGGAATACTTCATATCTCATTATACTAAGGGAGAACTAGTATAAGAGGTGGAGACTTCAAAATAATTTACTATTTCTTTCCAATAAATAGATTGGACAGGAGGATATAGTAGGGGGTTGGGATTTAATCCGAGACTGTGTTCCATAGTTAGGTTACATTGTGTGGTCTGAATTATGGAAGGCAGGGAAGGGATATGTTCAGATGCCCATTTTCCTAAAATAGCTTGTTTTGTGGAGCATAACAAGTGTGCAACTGGCATTTGGAAATTAATAGGAAATGTTTTAAGGCCTATAAGAAACAGGGCTAGTTCTGGACTTCCTGTTATCGGTGAGCCTGTAATTGTCGCAATTATTTGGAAAATAGCTTGCCATAAGGGCTTGATCTTGGGGCAGTCCCATAATAGGTGAAAAGCTGTACCTATCATATCACACTCTTTCCAGCAATAGGGGGGAATGATCGGTAGAAAAGCTGGCTAGCAAGCGTGGAGAGGTATAGAATTTATAGAAGATCTTCCTTGAGGTCTCAGGGTGAGTGGCACATTTAGATACCTTTTTAAGGTCGTTATGGGCCCTGATAAAGATATTAGTTGTTATTGGGGTCTGCATTTCTGAGGACCAGTAAATAGCATATTTATCCAATAAACTGACTCGTTTATTCATCATAGTTTGATACCAGGCAGAGATGCCTCCTCTAAGCTGGATTTGGCTGTCTAACATTGCCAGTAGTTATCGAGGTATAAGGATTTCTGTTAGAGGGTATGATTTAAACCAGTAAGCTACTTGTTGGTATTGGAGGAAGGTGGATTCAAACCCTGGAAATCTCTGGGATAGAGTAAAAAAAAGGAAGAAGTTTATTATGTGAAGTAATTTGCGTTAGTGTCTGTATACCCGGAGAGTTCCATCCCTGAAATCTAAAGTCTCGAATAACTGCTGAGAGTGCAGAAATCTTGATGGGAACTGATTTATACTCAGTGTTGGGTAATAAGTTAGCGAGCATGTCAGCCCAGGATTGTGACTTGCACAATTGGGGAGGTTGAGAATTGCAGATCTCGTTTGCAGCTACTTAAAAGAAGCAGATCTCGGAGAGGGATGTTGTGGTTTAGTTTATTTTCCCATAAGGCCCATTTTTTTGGGAATATTGGGGTTCCACCAAAATTTAGCCATGTCGAGGACACATGCTTGTTGATATATTTGGAGGTCTGGGAGACCAAATCCTCCTAGATTTGATGGGACAGTAAGAGTACTATAAGCAATGCGGTGTCTTTTCCTACCCCATAAGAAGGAGATCAGGATTTTTTTTTAGCTTCCTTAAAAAACCCTACAGGAAGTGGGATGGGGATTGTGCGAAAGAGGTACAATACTTTAGGTAAAGTTTGCATTTTGTAGGCCGCAATTTTCCCTGAGGGAGAAAGTTCTAGTTTGGAGATTCTATCCAGCTCTAATCGCAACATGTTCAGTAAAGGTGAAAATTATGTGAATACAGATTTTTAAAGAGACTCTGTAACAAAATGTTCATCCTTATTTATTCTATCCTATAAGTTCCTATACCTGTTCTAATGAGCTCTGGCTTACTGCATCCTTTCCTACTTGCACAGTGTCTGTATTATCTCTGTTCTATGATCTAATCTTCTCTCTTCTGTCGGCACAGTCGGGCTGAGGCAGTCAGACTGGAATGTGCAGGGCTGCTTGTGATTAGCTAGAAGCTATACACACCCCTTCCAGGCCGCCTGCACACTCTGTATGACTCACACACTCTGCTTATGTGAGCCTATCAGAAGCTGTTTAGTTTGTTTGTAAACACTGCCTAAAACTGGCAATTACAAGCCAGGTTTACAGCAGAGAGTGGCAGAAACAGCACAGAGGGGCCCAGGAGAGCATAATAAATAGAATGGTATGCTTTTTATTGTAAGAATTTTAGAGTACAGATTCTCTTTAAATCTTCTAGGGATCTTTATGCCTAAGTAATCTAAGGAGTGCTTGGCCCAAGGGAAGGGAAAGGACCTTGATATCTTCACTCTCGTTTCAGAAGTTAAGTTAAAGTCTAGTAGTAGGGATTTGGTTTCATTAATTTTGTAAAAAGAGATTTCTGAGAACTCTTTAAGTGTTTTCCAAACCTGATCTAATGATGTATAAGGTTCAGAGAGGGTGAGTAAGACATCATCTGCAAACAGATTTATCAGGCTTGTTTGGTCTTGGAACGCTATACCTTTAATTTTTGGGTTGTTACGCACAGAGGTGGCTAATGTCTCCATGATCATGACAAAGATCAGGGGCGATAGAGGGCATCCCTGCCTGGTACCATTTGTTACCTTAAAGCTGTGCGAGAGAAATCCTGATACATTAACTTTTGCCATCGGGTTTTGATATAAAGCCATAATGGCTCTGTGGAAGTCACCCTGTATCCCAAACTTCTTGAGTACTGCGTCCAAAAATCCCCAATGAACCCTGTCGAAGGCCTTCTCTGCATCCAAAGCAAGGAACAGAGAAGGCCTTCTACAGGTACCAAGATGGTGTAGTACGTTGAGAACCCTCCTCGTACCATCGGGGGCTTGGTGATGTTTAGTAAAACCCACTTGATCCGTTTAAGAAGGTTTTTAATGCCATAAAACATTAATTAAAGGGGAACTGAAGAGAGAGGTATATGGAGGCTGTCATGTTTATTTCCTTTTAGACAATACCAGTTGCCTGGCAGCCCTGCTGATCCTCTGCCTCTAATACTATTAGCCATAGCCCCTGAACAAGCATGCAGCAGATCAGGTGTTTCAGTGGTTCAGACTTATAAGTCTGATCTGACAAGACTAGCTGCATGCTTGTTTCTGGTTTTAATCAGATACTACTGCAGAGAAATAGACCAGCAGGGCTGCCAGGCAACTTGTATTGATTAAAAGGAAATACACATGACAGCCTCCATATACCTCTCTCTTCAGTTCCCCTTTAACCCCTTTTTACCCATGCAGGCTGGTATAGCCAGGATGGCTAAGCCAAACTGTGTGTGTTTCTGCCATACTAACCATACCAACCCACATGGTACATATGAGGTGAAAAAGCCTCCCCTATCCTACAGAGCCCTTGTTCTATAATATGTGGAATCTTGTAGCCCCCTTTAATAATGGAACCCCAGATGCCCTAACTCTTCCAGGTAAATTGCTATAGAGGGTCACTTTTGACTCCACGCCTATTTAGTGTTAACAAGTAAATTACTAAACTTTATTAGGGAAAAGGCAGTTTTTCCTCTGTATTCTTCTATTTCTAATCTGTCAATGACAGCTGTCATCTTTTGTCATTGCCATCGCCTATAAATATTGATTGAAGATTCTTCTCCTGGCCACTGGCGCCCATCACTACTCGTCCAGGCAGTGCCGTCACACCATACTTGGAGCCCTAGCAAAGCATCTTTAAATGTCCCATCAGGACTCTATATAGAGTAGGATTTCCATTGGTCAATTTACTAGACAAATGAAAATGCCCCTCAAGGAGCTTTATTGATGTTTTGCTGAGGCACCCAGTAGTACCAAGTGATGGTAGAGGAGAGGGGCAGGGGCTGTTAGGCTGCACTGCAGGGTTAAAATCCAAAGGTGGCGTGGGTTAATTTAAATAATGAAACTGATCTACTTTTTTGTTTGAAAGTTCTGAGGAAGTTGTTTGAGGTACCACACGAGTGCCCGTGAGTGCCGCAGTTTCGTAAAAATTGTATTTGGCAAAGCAGTTGGTTGCATTGAAAACTATTTCAATCAATCAACGATTGATTTTATTGATCTTTAACATGAATACATTTTTTTAGTATGGGATCACCGCCGTCCCACCCGTGACACCAAGTGACGCTTTTGCGTCAGATGGCATGGGTGCTGGAGCTTCATCTCGCCCGCCTCCCACCCACCCTGCGACCTGCGATCACCTTATCTTCTCGGTGGCTGCTTCCTCTATAACGGTCCCTGGCCCCTTTAACCTCCTTAGCAGTAATTATGAGTACAGCTCGGGGTGGAAAAAACATTCCAGGAGCAGTAACCCCGAGCTGAACGTGTGGTAAAAAACACACATGAAATACAGCGCTTAAGATTTTGAAAGGGTTAAGTATATCAATATATCTCTGAGGTAGTAGACCAAGCAATATGATCAAATGTACACAATCAGTGTGATCCTAGAAAAGAGAAAACGCAGTCCCAAGGAGCTTAAGGTCACAAGACCAGAGAGAACACAGTCTATCAGGTGTGCTTCTGTTTAAAGAATGAGTTGATTCTCTCAGTTATCTGATGATGAACTCCTGGTAGCCATCGGAGGTCTTTGCAGAGCAATGCACCCTGCAAGCGTTTTTCCCCTACCGGGGCATTCTGTTGTCGGCCGCCATTCTTCCTCCTCTCCTCCGAGACTCTGTTTCCCCCCGGTGAGATCGCTGTCTGTCATTATGACAGCCGGAAATCTCACTATAGGCTTACAGCATGGAGCAATGCTTGCAGCGGGCATTTTTCACCTCCCGGAGATCCCGATGTCTGCCGCTATTCTTCTTCCTCTCCTCCGAGACTCTGCTTCCCCTTGGCGAGATCGCCATCTTTCGTCATGACAGCTGGCAATCTTGCTATAGGGTTACAGCGCCACCGGGAGGACAGAGAGGAAACTGCAGTGCTGGATCCTAGAGAGGTGAGTGCTGAGCTGAGCTGCTGCAGATCTCCCTAGCAGCATGATTTTTTTTTACCGGTTTTAGGGTCTAAAGCCATGCAATAGAATTGTACCGCTTTTAGACCCTAAGATACGGAAAGACTCATACTGCCAGGGGGGTTAAAGTGATGCCACCGCTACGCAGACCTCAGATCAGAGAGACCCACTGAGCCACTGTGACAGGAAAGTAAATAACTTTCTGTATATGCTCTGATAGTAGGCGAGCCGCTGTCCTGTCACAGGACCTCTCTGATCTGAGGTCTGTGTAGCAGCAGTCGGCGGCATCTCATGGAAAGGGCCCGGGGACTGTTAGAGAGGAAGCGTTGGAGGACTGTTAGAAGACTGTTAGGAAGCCGCAGGGAGGGAGGGGGGACTACCTCTTGCTTCCTGTACTGGGCAACTAAACTGGCTACCTATACTGGGCTTGGGGGCAACTAAACTGGCTACCTATACTGGGCCTGGGGGCAACTAAATTGGCTACCTATATAGGGCTGGAGACAACTAAACTGGCTGCCTGTTTAGTAAGCCAGCACGTATTCAATAGAAGACCTTGGGCAAGTCTCCCTAACACTGCTACTGCCTATCGAGCGCGTCCTATTGGCTGCAGCTCTGGCGCTTTGAGTCCGCCAGGAGAAAAGCACGATATAAATGTTCTGTTTGTTTGTGGTTTGTTTGTAACTATACTGGGCCTGGGGGCAAATAAACTGGCTACCTTTTCTGGGCCAGGGGCCAACTAAACTGGCTACCTGTACTGGGGGGCAAGTATGAGTGTCGGGTCTTGCGTCTCTCAGCTTTCTCTTCACAATATCCCACAGATTCTCTATGGGGTTCAGGTCAGGAGAGTTGGCAGGCCAATTGAGCACAGTAATACCATGGTCAGTAAACCATTTACCAGTGGCTTTGGCACTGTGAGCAGTTGCCAGGTCATGCTGAAAATGAAATCTTCATCTCCATAAAGCTTTTCAGCAGATGGAAGCATAAAGTGCTCCAAAATCTTCTGATAGCTAGCTGCATTGACCCTGCCCTTGATAAAACACAGTGGACCAACACCAGCAGCTGACATGGCACCCCAGACCATCACTGACTGTGGGTACTTGACACTGGACTTCAGGCATTTTGGCATTTCCCTCTCCCCAGTCTTCCTCCAGACTCTGGCACCTTGATTTCCGAATGACATGTAAAAGTTGCTTGCATCCTAAAAAAAGTACTTAGGACCACTGAGCAACAGTCCAGTGCTGCTTCTCTGTAGCCCAGGTCAGGCGCCTCTGCCGCTGTTTCTGGTTCAAAAGTGGGTTCATGCTTCCATCTGCTGAAAAGCTTTATGGAGATGATTTCATTTTTCAGCACGACCTGACACCTGCACACAGTGCCAAAACCACTGGTAAATGGTTTACTGACCATGGTATTACTGTGCTCAATTGGCCTGCCAACTCTCCTGACCTGAACCCCATAGAGAATCTGGGATATTGCGAAGAGAAAGTTGAGAGACGCAAGACCCAACACTCTGGATGAGCTTAATGCTGCTATCGGAGCATCCTGGGCCTCCATAACACCTGAGCAGTGCCACAGGCTGATTGCCTCCATGCCACGCCGCATTGAAGCAGTCATTTTTGCAACAGGATACCCGACCAAGTATTGAGTGCATAACTGAACATAATTATTTGAAGGTTGACTTTTTTTTTGTTTTAAAAACACTTTTCTTTTATTGGTCGGATGAAATATGCTAATTTTTTGAGATAGGAATTTGGGGTTTTCATGAGCTGTATGCCAAAATTATCAATATTAAAACAATAAAAGGCTTGAACTACTTCAGTTGTGTATAATGAATCTAAAATATATGAAAGTCTAATGTTTATCAATATATTACAGAAAATAATGAACTTTATCACAATATGCTAATTTTTTGAGAAGATCCTGTAATTATCACTGAACACCACATTTCTACTTAAAGGACTTACGAGCCCAAATAGTAAAAAAAAGTTAAGTACCTTAATCATTTTTAAATGCACGGAGGACGCTGTCCGCGCCCTCCGTGCTGTTCCGCCGGGTCCCCGCAGTCTGATCGCCCCCCGTGCCGCTCCCGACCCCACGGACGGGGTCGGGATCCCCTTCCTCTCCCAAGATGGCCGCCGGAGCCGGCCGCGGCTGCGGCTGCGCAGTCCGCATACGCGTTAGTGCGGCTGCGCAGCTCTAGGGCCCCCCCCCCGATCCACGCACAGTAGCGTGGATCGAGGGGGGAGGCCCTAGAGCTGCGCAGCCGCACTATCGCGTATGCGGACTGCGCAGCCGCGGCCGGCTCCGGCGGCCATCTTGGGAGAGGAAGGGGAGCCCGACCCCGTCCGTGGGGTCGGGAGCGGCACGGGGGGCGATCAGACTGCGGGGACCCGGCGGAACAGCACGGAGGGCGCGGACGGCGTCCTCCGTGCATTTAAAAATGATTAAGGTACTTAACTTTTTTTTACTATTTGGGCTCGTAAGTCCTTTAACCTCCTTGCCGGTTTTCCCGACCTGAGCTCGGGGTAGAAAAAATAAGCTGTTAGCGGTGATCCCGAGCTCAGGTCGGGGTAGGCATTGCAGAGCTTTACCTGAAGTTTTGGAGTCCCGCGCGCGATCTCGCTGCGCAGCGGGACTCCAGCCTCTCTCCCCGGCAGTGTGGGGTCTTTCCCTGGCCGCCGGGATCCCCCATGTCCCCGCTATTCTTCCGGGGACCCGGCAGCCAGTTGGAGCAGCGCAGCCGTGGTGGCAGCAGCAGAGCGGTGGTGGCAGCGTGACGTCATCGGGGGCGGGGCTAATATTGAAAACGAACTTCTCTATATTAGAGAAATATAGAGAAGTTTGTTTATATGTATATTAGCGCCATCTTGTGGGCAAAGAGAAAAATGCAGCACAGGAGCCCAGGAAGGTACTTTTTTTTTTTTTTTTGCTGTAGATCTCCCTGCCAGAATGATTTTTTTCAGGTTTTAGGGTCTGAAAGAGTGGAAAAAAATTGCACCGCTTTTAGACCCTAAAATCTGGAAAGAATCAGACCGCCAAGGAGGTTAAAACTTTAACACACACTTTTTTCATTGATGTCTGTTCCTTTATTAAAATAAACCAAGTACAATACAGGTAGTCCCCGACTTACGAAAGCCCGACTTATGAACAACCCGCCGTTGCGAGCGCACGTCGCAATGACGTCATCATCTGGTGCCGTCACCTGTTTTCGTAAGTCCGAGACTCCTTGTTAGACAGAGCAGCTGAAAAAAAAAGTGTGCAGAGAGGAGGAGGAGGTGATGGGCAGAGGGGGCTGTGACTAACTCCCTGATTCTGTAAGAGGAGGAGAAGGTTGGGTCAGAGGGGGATGTGACGCACTGGGCTGATTATGAGCTTCACTTTGTGCTGCTATTGAGTACAGTAGTTGCTGCTGCCACTGCTGTGTATTTTGTTTTCTTTAGCAGAATGAGTTAATAAGAACAAAAGAGAGAATTCTGTCTGTTATCAGACACTGTAAATTCCTGTGGTCCAGTATCACATGCCCACTGCTCCCTTCCCCCTCAGTCTGCACAAATTCACAATACTGGAGAATCACTGCTTGGGAAAAGCAGAGACACAAGCTGTACAGGGGTACTGGACACTTGTGTGAGAATAGTCCTGTCACGTGTGCAGAGTAAAAGCATAGACAAAAGAAACAAGCAGCCAGGCAGGATCAGAAGCAGGCACGCTGGTAGTGCACAGGTTGATATCTGGATTTCTTGGTCTGTTTGCAGATCTTTATATTATATCTTATCAATATTACTGTCTGCTCTCTGATATTGGACTGTCTTAAGGTGGCCATACACTGGCCCGATTCGCGGCCGTTTCGACAGCAGATTCGATCCTGGGATCGAATCTGCTGCCAATCGTTCGCGGTAAACGCATCCTCCCGAAATCGGATCGGTCCGTCGATCGCGCCGTGCGGGAAATTACCCTCGATCACCCGCGGGTAGGGAGTGCGTCGCTAGTGGCGGCCGATCCGATCAAGTATACATTACCTGATGCTGGCTCCCGGGCATCTTCTCCGCGCTGCACGGCTCTGTTCCGGCTCCATCCCGGCGCTTCCTGTGTCACTGCAGTGACCAGGAAGTTTAAATAGAGGGCGCTCTATTTGAACTTCCTGGTCACGGAGTGACACAGGAAGCGCCGGGATGGAGCCGGAACAGAGCCGTGCAGCGCGGAGAAGATGCCCGGGAGCCAGCATCAGGTAATGTATACGGGGGGGGGGGGGGGGACAGGCGGCAGGAGTAGCTCAACAGATTGTGATCGGTTTCGGGCTGAAATCGATTCACAATCTGTTTGCAGTAAAGGCAGCCATACGATCCCTCTCTGATCAGATTCGATCAGATAGGGATCTGTCAGCTGGTCGATCTAATGGTCGATGACGGTGGCTGGATAGTGTAATGGTTAAGGGCTCTGCCTCTGACACAGGAGACCTGGGTTCGAATCTAGGCTCTGCCTGTTCAGTAAGCCAGCACCTATTCAGTAGGAGACCTTGGGCAAGACTCCCTAACACTGCTACTGCCTATAGAGCGCGCCCTAGTGGCTGCAGCTCTGGCGCTTTGAGTCCGCCAGGAGAAAAGCGCGATATAAATGTTCTGTGTTTGTTTGTTTGTTGTGTTTGATCTAATGGCAAATCGACCAGTGTATGGCTACTCTCAGCGCCATTGCAGATGGACTACATGTCCCAGCTCATCCTGGCCTAATATTCAATAAAAAAGTGTATACTGTATGTTCTGACTTAAGAACGGTTTCAGGTTAAGAACGAACCTATAGTCCCTATCTCGTTCGTTAACCGGGGGTTACCTGTACAGTTAAATTTTGTCATACATGTGCTTTCATAATACTTTTTTGTTTCTTATACAATACAGTTTGGTATGTAGTGAAGTTACATACAATGTATTCAGGTTGCATACAATTTGTCACTCTATCAAAATAAAAAATTCAGAAAAAAAAAATAATTCAATCAGTTTTTCGATTTTTCAATACAACCAATCGGTTTCATTGAATTTCGGTAAAGTCAAACAGGAAAATTGTAATGTGCGGCCATCCTGTCAGTTTAAATTTACTGTTCCATCAAAATTAATCAACACCCAACCATTAAAGTGGTCTAACACCCAGCATTTCAACTTTGCTTTAAAAGATTGCTTACAGCTTAGAAACTATTATGCCAGATTTTTTTTTTAGCAGAAATTCACTGAATGGGTTAAAGAGACTCTGCAGCGAGAATAAAACTCGCTTCAGAGCTTATATTCAGCAGGGGCATGTGTGCCCCTGCTAAAATGCCGCTATCACGCGGCTAAACGGGGGTCCCTTACCTCCCAAATCCCCTCATGGAGTCCCGGGGATCTCTTCCTGGTGAGGCAGGGCTAATGGCCGCAGCCCTGCCTCCATGCGCGTCTATCAGCACGGATCTCCGCCTCTCCCCCGCCCCTCTCAGTCTTCGTTCGCTGAGAGGGGTGGGGGAGAGGCGGTGATGCGCCGCTGATAGACGGCGCTGAGAGGCAGGGCTGCGTTCATTAGCCCTGCCTCAACAGCAGCAAAATCTATGACCAAGTTGGTCGTGGATTTTGCAGGGGGGGATTTGGGAGGTAAGGGACCCCCGTTCAGTCGCGGGATAGCGGCGTTTTAGCAGGGGCACACATGCCCCTGCTGCATATAAGCTCTGAAGCAAGATTTATTCTCGCTTCAGTGTCTCTTTAAACATGACATTTTAGTTTTGCATTTAGCTAGAAATCCCCTGCTGAGGTTTAGATACAAATGTATCTATTTACAATGTAAATAAACAAACACCTCTCTGAGAGAGCACAGAGGGCTTCCCAGACAGGCTTTTCAGAGGTCTATTTGCATTCCAAACAAAGATACATTTGTATCTAAACCTCAGCACAGATGCGGATTTCTAGCTAAATGCAAAACTAAAATGTCATGTTTAACCCATTCAGTGAATTTCTGCTTAAAAAAAAATCTGGCATAATAGTTTCTAAACTGTAAGCAATCTTTTAAAGCAAAGTTGAAATGCTGAGTGTTAGACCGCTTTAATGTCCAAAGTACTGGCAGCAAACGTAAGTGCACTCATACATCAAAATTGTCAATATTTTATGTGTCCACCATATTTTTACAGTACTGCCCAGGGTTCTCCCCAGAAATTTTTTCCAGCCGGGTGGAAGGAAAAAGTAGCCGGGTGGGGGGGAAGATCACTCACGCTGGGTGCTACTGGGTGGGAGAAAATGGGGTTAACACTGGTTAGGAAGGGGCATTCTCAGTCAGGGTGCTGCTGGTGGATTTGAAGACCTCCCCAACCCCTATCTACCAGCAGCACTTGAACCTCCCTCTCCAACAGAATTGCATCTGAGACCTTTCCAGGCAAAGGCAGACTCTCCTTCCTCCATTAGCAGCAGCCAGTGTGAGCCTTCTTCCCCACCCCACATGGCACATTAAGTAATGGGTTGTTCGGTGCTAATTTGTACAGATGTGCAGCACTGCAGGAGACAGCACAGACTGACATCTCCACCCCCACCCGTCTACAGGGACATCACATTCAGTGGCCAGGCAGCAGGGCCAGTCATTATTGTTTTACAGGCACTTGATGGTGGGGGAAGTAAAGACATGCCTAAAAGAACAGGGCAAAACAAACTTCAGCTCCTGACTCTCCTGTGCAGGCTGCGACATCGCTGGAGCTTCACACATACTTGATGACGGAGAGACGCACGTGCCTGTGATCAGAGCAGCACGTCCCCTATCTTCATCTACCCCGCGGCTTGTAAAAGTTACTAAGCTTTCCCCGCCCCTCCACACTACAGACAGGAGCTGGGGGAGGAGGGCGGAGATAGCGTGCCTGAGTGACAGAGGGCTGGCTGCACTGAAACAGCCGCTGCTCGCTCTAGTGAAGTAGAGGCAGAAAGAAGGTTTTGCAGACTAGGACAAATGGCAGCTGGGCGGGGGGACAAAGTCAGGTGGGCGCTCCGCCCAGTTGAAAGGCTCTGGGGAGAACACTGCTGCCTTAACTCTCTTGGGTATGGAGTTCACTAGAGCTTTGCAGGTCGCCACTGGAATCCTCTTCCATTCCTCCATGACACAGTTGATGGATGTTGAGGGATTTAGTGCTCCTCCACCTTCCAATTAAGCCTGTTCAGTAAGCCAGCACCTTTTCAGTAGGATTTCTTTAAGCGAGACTCCCTAACACTGCTACTGCCTACTGAGTGTGCTCTGGTGGCTGCCTCACAAGCGCTTTGAGTCCGACAGGAGAAAAGCGCTATACAAAAAAAAAGGAATTATTAAGAGTGCCCCATAGATGCTCAAAAGGGTTTATGTCTGGAGACCTTCTTGGCCAGTCCAGTACCTTTACTTTCAGTTTCTTGAGCAAGACAGTGGTCTCATCTTGGATCTGGTTTTGGGGTTGGTATAATGTTGGAATACTGCCCTGCGACACAGTTTCCAAAAGGAAAGGGGGATCATGATCTGCTTCAGTAAGTCACAGTATTTATGGTTCTCTCAAACTGTAGCTCCCCAGTGCCGGCAGCACTCGTAGCCCCAAATGACAACACTCCGTGCACCAGAAGCAGGAAAAAAAGAGTGCCCATTCAAAATGTGGCAGCACAGATAGTGGACGCCGAGTCTTGAAATATATGAAAAGATATAATTAAACCTTTAGAAGAAGGCCCAACTACAACTTCAAAACCTAATTAGTGAAAAAACTCAGGCCAAATCCTTCTTTTACAAACAGGCCTTCTATGAAGCTGGTGAGAAAACCGGTTCCATTCTAGTTAAATTAGCACAAGACAGATCATCCACTACGGTAATAACTAGTATAAGGGATAAAACTTCTACACTGCTTACTGGCACACACACTCTATCAACCAGAGATTTGTTGAGTATTTCCAAGAGCTATACTCCCAAAATCACAATTGTGGTTAATCTGATATCTAGAGCAGCAAGTGTCAGCTTTTAAACATATATTTTTCCTTTTTTTTTCTTCTTCTTCTTTTCTGTCCAGTTTGCTTAGGAGACAGGGGATTAGCTAGGGGGAGGCATTAGCTGTAACAGTAGGTATTTGGTCAACTTCAGGACTCCGTGAGCTTGCTCAGTCTGTGGCTTGCTCATTAAGTGGCATAGGCGTTAAAAACAGGCGTAACATAGGCACAAAAGGGGAGGAAGTACTTTAAGCAGCAGGTGAGGATGTTAAAAAAAAAAGTTTTTCCCCTATACAACCAATATTGGTTTTTTTGCATTGGTTAGAGTGTGCTAGACACTTTGTGGTGTAGTCTAAGTTTTACTTTTCTCTCTTCCTTCACCCACTCTCCCTCTCCTCCACCCCAGCTTCACCCACTCTCCCTCTTCTCCACCCCAGCTTCACTCACTCTCCCGCTTCATCGTTTACCACCACAGTTTACATTAAGTAATTTTTCCCCAAACCATAGTCATCATGTTGGACAATGCAGTACAGTGTACATCCTGCAACATGTATGCATGGCTTGATCAACAGATTGAGGGTGTTTACTGTTGCCCTGGGTGTGTGCGTTTTGCTCAATTAGAGGCTAAAGTCAGAAAGCTAAATGAGCGTCTCGCAACACTGAGACGCATACACAACATGGAGAAGAGCTTGGATCTCATGATCTAGACACTGAATGGAACCGGTGAAGATGAGGTGGGTGGATTACAGCCGGAGCAAGAAGCAGAGGTAGCCGATAGTTGGGTCACAGTTAGACGGGGTAGGGGAAAAAGTGGCAGGGAGTCTAGTCTCGAGTTGTCCCTCCCTAATAAGTATGCTTGTTTGTGTAATATTGGGGAGGATGATTGTGGAGTAGCAATGCTGCAGCAGGATGTGTCCCTTAGCAACCAAGGGGCAGACCCCTGCAACGAGAAAGGGAATAGGAGTGCAGCTAAGGCTAGACAGATACTGGTGGTAGGGGATTCAATTAGGCACACAGATAGGGTAATCTGTCAAAGAAACCGTGAATGCCATACAGTCTGTTGTCTTCCGGGTGCTCAGGTTCGGCATGTAGCGGAACTAACTGACAGATTATTGGGTGGGGCTGAGGAAGACCCAGCAGTCATGGTGCATATTGCTACCATTGACAAAGCTAGTGTAAGATGGAAGGTCCTCAAAAATGATTTTCAGGTACTTGGAGATAAACTTAAAGCATGGACCTCCAAGGTGGTGTTTTTTTTAAATACTGCCAGTGCCAGGCCAGTGACAGAGGGAGCTTAGGGAGTTAAATAAGTGGCTGAGAAATTGGTGTAGAAAGCAGGCATGCACAAATCCGAGTTCGGGAGATACCTGGATAGTTCTATACGGATATTTCCCAGTAAAGCTGTGCGGGGGGGGGGGGGGGGGGAGGGGGGGTCGATCTTACCTCTCTGACATCTTCTTGCTCCGTCCTTCGGCACCTCCCACGATGCGCTCCACGCGGTGGCCACGTGACTCCAAACACTTCCTCCTTCCGGGTTGAAGGAGGAAGTGTTTGGAGTCACGTGGAGCGCATCGTGGGAGGCGCCAAGGGACGGAGCAAGAAGGCGTCAGACAGGTAAGATTGACACCCCCCCCCCGCCCACACAGCTTTACTGGGAGATATCCGGATAGAACTATATCCGGGTATCTCCCGAATTGGGATTTGAGCATGCCTGGTAGGAAGGAGGGGTTTGGGTTCCTGGAGGACTGGGCAGACTTTGCAGTCGGCTACAGGTTCTACTGCACCTAAATGGGGAGGGTGCAGCTGCATTGGGGGAGAATATGGCTAAACGGTTGGAGGAGATTTTAAACTAGGATCTGGGGGGACACGGGAGGGTAAAGTCTCAATAGGTAGACAAAATAAGGTAAAAAGATAGTGGGAGCCTAACATTACAGGGGGTGGGGGCAGTGTTAAGAGTATGGAGGTTGGTAAAACTTTAAGTAGCCCATTTCATGTAACCAAAATAGGAAAATGTGGTGGTAAAAATATAAAGTACATGGTAACCAATGCTAGGAGCCTTGCAAATAAAATGGACGAACTAGAGTTCATTGTGATTGACTAAGGCTATGACATTGTGGGAATAACAGACACATAGATGGATGAAAGCCATGACTGGATAGCGATTTTAGAAGGATAAATGTATTTAGGACAGATAGAGCAGGGGAAAAAGTGGAGGGATTTGTCTTTGTTAAGAACTCTTTTACAGCTGTCATGAACGATGAGATGGATGAAGATCATGCGAAGATGTGGAGTCCATTTGGGTAAATATTCATGGTGGAAATAAAGGTTGCTTATTGAGGCATGCAACAGGCCACCACATATTCATGAAGCTACAGAACTACAATTACTACAGCAGATTGAAAAGGCTGCAAGTAAAAATGAGGTCATGGTTATGGGTGACTTTAACTTTTCAGACATTGGCCTCAATTCACTAAACTTATCTCCTGTCTTTAATAACTCTTCTAGAGTTGTTACCATGGTGATAAGGCATGTAGTATTCAGGAAACCTTTTACCTCAGGCAAGCCTAAAGTTAACTCTTCTGTCTTTAAATTAACTCTCCAATCCTTAAACTAACTCCAGAGTTAAAGACAGGCTGTTAATTAGCTGCATGTGAAAATAACTACAGAGGAGGTAAATTAACTACAGAGGAGGTAAATTAACTACAGGAGAGGTAACTTAAGGAATGAAGAGGTAAGATAACTCTCTCACGTGTGGAGGTAAGTTTTCTCTTGCCTTATTATCTCTAGCATGATCTTAGTGAATTGAGGCCATTGACTGGAGTATTGAGGCTACCCTTTCTGGTAAAAGCGGCAGATTTCTGGCAACACTACAGGACAGTTACCTGACTCAAATGGTAACTGAACCAACAAGGGGAAATGCGTTACTGGATTTGATAATTTCAAATAGACCAGATAATGTATCAAATGTGCAGGTTCAAGAACATTTGGGAGATAGTGATCAAAACATAACCTTTGATCTGGTGACAGGCTGCAGGAAAGCTGGACCACTAAAACTATGCACTTTAGAAAAGCAAAGTTCAATCAACTCAGGCAGGCACTAGGTTTGGTGAACTGGGATAATGTACTACAAGGGAAGGACACTGAAGGGAAATGGCAAGCTTTTAAACGTATTCTCAATCAATATTGTAGTACATATATCCCATATGGAAACAAAACGTCTAGGAATAAAAAAAGGCCTGTATGGATGAATGGAAAGGTGAGAGATAAAATGAAGTGGACAAAGAATGCCTATAAGGTCCTAAAACAGGAGGGGACTGAGGTTGCATTAAGCAATTATAAGGAGTGCAATAAAAGTTGTAAAAAAGAAATTAGGCTGGCAAAGATTGAAGCTGAAAATCAAATCGCTAGGGATATCAAATCCAACCCAAAGAAGTTTTACAAGTACATCAACTCAAAAAAAAAAAAAAAAGTTGACTGTATTGGACTCCTAAAGGATGAGGGTGGGAACTCAATGGTGGATGACCAAGGTAAGGCAGAGTTATTAAATGCTTTCTTTGCTTCTGTCTTCAAAGGTAACATCACTGTTGCAAATTACAGATGCAGAAGAGTCTCAATCTTCCAATTGTAATATTAAATACTTAATGCAGGAAGAAGTGAAGGCAAGACTAAAATTAAAAACAGACAAGGCACCTGGCCCGGGTGGCATGCATCCCCGGGTCCTAAGGGATTTAACCATTTAAGCCTCCTGGATGTAGCAGCTACGTCCAGGAGGCCATGTGCGCTCCCGCACCCGATCGCGTGTGTGCACGCGCGCTCCCAGCTGCATATCGGTAGCCCAGGAATCAATCAATCGGGCCATGGTGCCCGATGATCGATTCCTCTCCTCTGCAGAAAAAGCGACGGCTTCTCTCGGAAACCACACTTTTTTCTGTCTCTTGCGTCCCCTACACCTCTCTAAGCATACGTGTTACGCTTAGAGTGACATCATGTAAACAAACTCATGGCTGCCATCTTGTGGCCAAAAAGTAAAGCTACATCGAAATGCAAAAAAAAAAAAAAAAAATCAACACATATATACCTAAAAAAATTATTTACATCCCACCCTCCCAAAAATACCCAAATAAAATGTTTAATTAAAAAAAAACACAAATATTTATCTAAGGATCTAAACTTTTTAAATATCAATGTAAAGATGAAATATTTCTATTTTTTTTTAAATTATAAGCTTGTAAATAGAGATGGATGCAAAACGGAAAACATGCACCTTTATTTCCAAATAAAATATTGTCGCCATACATTGTGATAAGGGCATAATTTAAACGGTGTAATAACCGGGACAAATTGGCAAAAACAATACTTGAGTTTTAAATATGGAGGCATGTATTATTGTAAAACTATAATGGCTGAAAACTGAGAATTTTTCTCTATTCTTTCTGTTAAAATGCATTTACAGTAAGGTGGCTCTTAGAAAAATGTACCACCCAAAGAAAGCCTAATTGGTAGCGGAAAAAAACAAGATATAGATCAGTTCATTGTGATAAGTAGTGCTAAAGTTATAGGCTAATGAATGGGAGGTGAACATTGCTCGGATGCATAAAGTGAAAATGACTGAAGGCTGAAGTGGTTAAGTTCAGTTATCTATAAACCCTTTTATTTAATCTTTTTGTGACTCTTTCAACTGACAGAGTTCCAGTAGATTGGCGTACAGCCCACGTTTTCCCATTAAGAAGGGCAAAAAATCAGATCCAGGAAATTACAGACCTGTAAGCTTAACATCAGTTGTATGCAAACTATTTGAGGGGTTACTAAAAGATACTATACAAGACTTCATAGTAGAAAATAATCTTATTTCTCAGCATCAGCATGGGTTTAATAAAGACAGGTCCTGTTTGACTAACATGCTCCGCTTTTATGAGGTAGTGAATGCTAATATGGATATTGGGAATGCTGTAGATGTGATATACTTGGACTTTGCAAAGGCCTTCGACACTGTTCCCCACAATAGTCTGGTGTAAAAGTTGAGGATGCAAGGACTGGGGAAAAGTGTGTGTTCATGGATTTGGAACTGGTTAATGGATAGAAAACAAATAGTTGTGGTCAATGGATCATACTCAAAATGAGTGGCTGTTAGCAATGGGGTCCCATAGGGGTCTGTACTGGGTCCAGTGTTGTTCAATTTATTTATTAATTACCTAGTAGATGCAGTAGAAAGCAATGTTGCTATTTTTGCAGATGATACAAAATTGTGCAGAATCATCAAATCTCAGGAAGATAGTGACATATTGCAACAGGATCTGGATGGGATGGCTATATGGGCACATAAATAGCAGATGAAATTTAATGTTGAAAATTGTAAAGTCATGCATTTTGGTCGTACCAATGGTCTAGCACCATACAAAATAAATGGCATACAGATGGGGGCATTAAACTTGGAGAAGGACTTGGGAATACTCATCGACAACAAGTTAAATAATCTTATTCAATGCCAAGCCGCTGCAGCTAAAGCTAAAAAATTTTTAGGATGCATTAAAATAAAAACTTGAGCTGCTAGCATAATATTGCCCATTTAACTCTCTAGTATCTGGAATATGGAATTCAGTTCTGGGCACCACATTACAGGAAAGATATTGCAGTTTTAGAGCAGGTTCAGAGACCAGCAACAAAATTGATACGAGGGATGGAAGGTCTTGCTTACCAAGAAAGGGTAGATAAACTGGGTTTATTTAGTCTAGAGAAAAGATGCCTCAGAGGGGATCTAATTAACGTGTGATAAATACATCAGAGGGCAATATAAAAGCTTGGCGGATGAGCTTTTTGTCCCTAGGCCTTCACAAAAGACTAGAGGACGTGATCTGTGCATGCAGGAAAAACTTTTTAGCCATTTATTTAGGAAAGGGTTCTTTACAGTAAGAGTGATTAAGAAGTGGGATGCGTTGCCATAGGAAGTAGTTATGGCAAATTCTATATCTGCATTTAAACGGGGCTTAGATGCTTTCCTTGCGTTAAGACATCCATGGCTATAATTTCTAGGTATTGCCCAGTAGTGTTGATCCAGGGATTTTATCTGATTTCCATCTGGAGTCGGGAAGGAATTTTTTCCCTTTGGGGCTAATTGGACCATGCCTTGTAAGGGTTTTTCACCTTCTTCTGGATCAACAGGGATATGTGAGGGAGCGGATTGGTGTTGTACTTTATTTTCTGGTTGAACTTGATGGGCGTATGTTTTTTCAACCCTAATAACAATTCACACAATTTGATGCTGAGTTGTACCTGTCTGAGGTGAATCTGCCTAAGCTATCACCTGAGCAAAGAGAGATGCTGGAATCTCCTATAACTTTGGAAGACATTGAGGTCGCCATACACTCCTTTCCCAACAAAAAGGCCCCTGGCCTCGATGGCCTACCGATTGAGCTATACAAGCGCTTCTCAGAAATTGTCACCAGCCTTACTAACTTCCTTTCTAGACTCCTCTTTATAAAGGTATGCTGCCCCCTTCCATGTGTACTGCCCTTATTGTACTAATTCCCAAATCTGGATAAGATTTAACCCATTGTGAATCATACCGTCCCATCTCCCTTCTGCCCTCGGACGTTAAAATCCTCGCCAAAGTATTGGCTCTTGGGTTAAATAAAGTTATTCTCTCTTTAGTACACCCCGACCAAACCGGTTTCATGCCTGGGAAAAAGATCGCTCTCAATATTAGATTATACTCTAACTTACAAGCACATCACATTAACACTGGAAACCATGTGGTTGTGACATTGGATGCAGCCAAAGCTTTTGATGCAGTAGAATGGCCCTATCTCCTAGCTGTTTTGGCTAGATTTGGCTTTGGAGAGAACTTTATAAAATGGGTGAGCATCCTTTACAATAGTTCCCTAGCCTAGATTTACACTAACTCAACAGTTTGTGAACCTTTTGCCATTGGGAGAGGTACACATCAGGGCTGTCCTCTATCGCCACTTTTATATGCAGTTTCAGCAGAGCCTCTTGCTTGTAGAACCAGAGCCAGCCCACTGGTAAAGGGTTTAATGATTAGTGACACGCATGAGAAAATCAGCCAATATGCCGATGACACCATTCTATTTCTAGAAGATCCTCACGACTCTCTCCAGACTGCATACGACCTTATAGTGGAGAAGGGACATTACTCGGGACTTTCCATAAATTGGGACAAATCCACCATCTTAGGTATTGATAATCCAGACGTTTCCTCCTCTCTCATCCCCTGCCCCTTACAAATTGTTACTCAATTTAAATACTTGGGTGTAGTAATATAATGTATTACTTATTATAGATGCGGTCAGCTGCATATTTAAATATTCGTGGTCCCTAAATAGAATAGCAGTGCTGGCACCACCAATTCACATGGAAACCAGAAAGCAGTAATTCGCTGGTTTCCAATCAAATTCCACATCAAGTGACACTGCTGTCCAATTGGACTGCATGTTGTCATCTGGGTATGCTTCACTGTCTGGCCTGCAAAGACTTCTACATCATTTTATGTATACTCCGGCTCCCCAGCCATCTGAAATATGTTGACCCGGCCCTCGACCCAAAAGGTTTGGGGTACCCTGCATTGGCCTATAACTTTAGACAAGACAAATAACATTTATATCGCGCTTTTCTCCTGGCGGACTCAAAACGCCAGAGCAGCAGCCACTAGGGCGCGCTCTATAGGCAGTAGCAGTGTTAGGGAGACTTGCCAAAGGTCTCCTACTGAATAGGTGCTGGCTTACTGAACAGGCAGAGCCGAGATTCGATCCCTGGTCTCCTGTGTCAGAGGCAAAGCCCTTAACCATTACACCATCCAGCTACTTATCCCAATGAATTGATCTATATCTTGTTTTTTCCACCACTAATTAGGCTTTCTTTGGGTGGTACATTTTGCTAAGAGCCACTTTACTGTAAATGCATTTTAACAGGAAGAATAAGAAAAAAACGGAAAAAAATCATTATTTCTCAGTTTTCAGCCATTATAGTTTTAAAATAATACATGCCTCCATAATTAAAACTCACGTATAGTATTTGCCCATCTGTCCTGGTTATTACACCGTTTAAATTATGTCCCTATCACAATGTATGGCGACAATATTTTATTTGAAAATAAAGGTGCATTTTTTTCCATTTTGCACCCACCACTATTTACAAGTTTAAAATTAAAAAAATAAATATTTCATCTTTACATTGATATTTAAAAAGTTTAGACCCTTAGGTAAATATTGTAATGTTGTTTTTTTTTTATTGCAATGTTTTTTTCTATTTTTATATTAAACATTTTATTTGGGTATTTTTGGGAGGGTGGGATGTAAACAGTAATTTTTTTCTTTATATAGGTGTTGATTTTTATTTTTTTTTACATTTACTTGTAGTTTTACTTTTTGGCCCCAAGATGGCAGCCTTGAGTTTGTTTACATGACGTCACTCTAAGCGTAACATGTACGCTTAGGCCCCGTTCACACTGCACGCGTTTCCAGCCGTGTTTTGGAAACGCGTGCAGGTGGCCGACACGCACGACATCAGACATTGCATAGAGTGCAATGTCTGATGTTCACACTGCATGCGTTCCGGACCTGTGCGGTCCGGGAATGCATGCTGCATGCATTTTTTGTAAAAACGCATGGCTGTCCCATTCACTTTTCAGTGATGGGATCAGCCACGCAACGCACACAAACGCGGATGGCGTGCGTTCGTACGCGTTGCGGTCCGCACCCGTTCCACACGCATGGCCATCCGCGTTTGTGATGTGAACGGGGCCTAAGTGTCCCTCATGGGGACGCTAGAGCCAGAAAAAGCGACGCTTCCGAGAGAAGCTGTCGCTTTTTCTGCGGGGGAGAGGAATCCGTTATCGGGCACCATAGCCCGATTCACTGATTGCCTGGCTAACGAACCGCGGGCCGGGAGCACGCGCACATGGCCGCCTGGACGTAGCTAGTACGTCCAGGAGGCGAAAGTAGTTAAAGAGGAATTGAACTAAAAAAAGTCACTAAATTGAGACTCTTTATCCCTTAGTAATTAATTATTAGATAAAAAAAACACTTGTCACATGCAATATAAAAATATATATATTTGCACAATTCAACTTTGAGTAAAAGGTTTTTTTGAGACTGGCAGGCTCCATCTTGCAGCTCTCACTCCATGGGAGGTGCAGTCAGATTCCCTGGGCGGTGTTACAGTTGTCCCATTCACGCCCACTGAACGAGATTTACAGCCCTGTGTCATGATGTCATCAGCAGTCGCCCAGGCTGTCACAGGACACTAACACTGTAAGGCTGCTGCACTGTACTGGCACACGACTTCACATGTAAAGTAAACTGTTTCAGCTGATTTTCTCAAGCTTCCAGCTGCCGTGGTCTACCCTAGTTAGGAATCCCCTCTCATGTCAACCACATCTTGCCCCCCCCCCCTTCTCCTCCTGTAGTTAGCATGGTAGGCAGGGGCAATCCCCTCTTATGTGATCCAGCTGCCATGGTCTCTCCTGTAGTTGGTGCTGAAGAGGGAATCCTCTCTTATGTCAACCAACCCCCGCCCCCCTTCTCCTGTAGGTAGGCAGGGGGAATCCCCACTTACGTGATCCAGCCATCCTGGTCTCCTCTATAGGTAGCTGCTGCAGAGGGAAACCCCTAAATTTACACTCTGAAGCTCTGACCTGTGAAGCTGCAGCGTGATGTATGATAGTCATCATACTCCAGGAAGTAGAGACATCCTGATACAGCCACTGGGTCTTCAAACTGATGTCACCAAAGCTGCAGGACATCACTGTGCGTCTGATAAAAGAGTGATGTATGACTGTCATACATCACTGTGCTGCAGCTATACAGGTCAGAGCTTCAGAGTTTTAATTTGGAGGATTCCCTCTGCAGTGCTATCTATAGGGGAGACCAGGGGCTGGATGATGTCAGAGGGGATTCCCACTGCCTGCCAGTGCACAATGTACCTACGGGGGAGTGCTGAGTCTGACAGCACATCTCTTAGGGCCTTTTTCCACTAGCCTGCGATTTGCGATTTGCTTCTGATCGCAAATCGCAAGGTACATTAAACGAATGGAAACTGCAGCAGCAATTTCCATTAGTGCGATCCGATTGCGAAGCGATTTTGGTCAAAGCGCAATCGTCGTCCTGCCGCGTTTTGTATGCGATTGAGCTGGACTATAATGAGTATAGTAGCTCAATCGCAATCGCATGGTGGAAATTGAAACGCGATTGTGATCGCGATCGGAATCGCGATTGTGATCGCGATCGGAATCGCGATCGCATTTCATAGTGGAAAAGAGCCCTTAGCTGTGTTCGCTGATACAGGAGGCCCCTCTCCCCTTCCTTCGTCTGCTGGGCTCTGTGCTGTGCAGGGGGGGAGGAGGGGGGATCCTCCTCTGTGCACTCAGGCGTGAGTCTGCTGGGCTCTTTGTTGAGCACTGTCCCTCTACTGTGCTTCCCAGCCTCTCCTCCCCCTCCACCATCTACTCTGCTAGGCTCTCTCGTGCCTCCTTCCATCCTATGTCTGCCGTCCCTCCTCCAACAGCTCTCTCTCCCTCCTCTCCACTGTCTGCTTCACTGAGTCCGCTCTGCCTGTCATTTCCCCTTCTTCTGCCTTTCGAGGAGACGCCAGTTGAAGACGTCACGTAAATAGTAAACAAAACATGCCTGCAAGAACTCTCGCGAGCACATTAGACGTACAAGATTTCCCAGCATTCTCTGCAAGCCTGCCGGGGAGTTATCAAGTGATTGCCGCGGCATCCAACGGCACAGGTGGGAGGGGATGAATTCAATTATTTATATTATGAGTTTTATTCACATGTTTTTATCATATATTGCACAGTTTTTGACTATGATTTTTAAAAAGGATTCCAATGTTGTTTTTTGAAATTTACAGTTCAGGTCCACTTTAAGAAGTGTATCATGAAACACATTGAGCTGTAGTGAAACTTACAAAACTCTAGGGGTTTCCTTTTTGAATTCAATCATAACAATGCAGGAGAGAGAGAGTGGACGAGGCTGGCACTACAGTTCAGGAATTTATTAGCATAAGATAAAGACACTTAGTCAACGGATGCAGACGATGCAAATAGTGGCTAGGTGGGTGCCAGGCAGTGAACAAGCACCAGCGGGCGCGAAACGGTCGTCTGTGGAGGCATCTAGACCTGGCGCCCACCTAGCAACTATTTGCATCGCCTGCATCTGTTGACTGTAAGTGTCTTTATCTTCTGCTAATAAATTCTTGAACTGCAGTGCCAGCCTTGTCCTCTCTCTCTCCTGCAACTTATACAAGTGTATCTACGGCTTGAGCATGCTCTCTTAAAGGAACAGTCTCCTTATAGACAAGATTGTTACACAAGCCTGTCCGGTCCCCTGTCCTGGTGTTCCTTTAGTGCTGGAGTTCCATCTATCTACTTTTTTCCCAAACATAACAATGACTGGGAGATTTAGCTAATCTTTTAAGAAGGTGAGGACTTTATCCCATAATCCTTGGATGAACAGACTCCGAGGACATATGCTTATGTGAGCCAGGACTGGGACCGCCCCTTCAGCATGCGTCCATGGCATCTCTAGAAAATGTGGATAGTCTGAAAGGGGTATGGTGTATCTGATGTGATGGATACCATTGTATCTGATAGCTTCCATTTTCACTGGAATTTTTCCTTACTCATTTAAACATGCAAACGTAACACCACTAATTAAAACACACTCTTTGGACACCACAGCCCTAGCTAATAAAGGTCCAGTCTCGTTTCTTCCTCTAAACTGCTGGAATGCCACATCTATTCTAAAGTTTCTAACTCCTTGTTGGACCTCCCCCAGTCTGGCTTCCGTTTTCAGCATTCCACAGAAACAGTCCTCACTAAAATTGCAAAATGCCCTCCTCATTGCATTATCCAAAGGCCAATTTTCTGTGCTAATACTACTCGGCTTTTCCTTTGCTTTTAACATGGTTGAACATTCTCTGCTTCTCCACACCCTCTTGTCACTAGGGATCAATGGCCTAGCGCATTCCTGGATCCACTCTTGCCTGTTAGGATGTTCCTTTTCTGTCTCCTACTCCAATACGAACTCATCTCCTCGCCCACTGTCTGTTGGTGTAACACAAGACTCTGACTTTGAATCTCTTCTCCATTACACTCTTGGCTTGAATAATTAATAAGCTCTTTTGGTTTTCGATATCACCTCTATGCTGATTGCACTCAAATCTATTTCTCACCCCCTGACCTCTCACCACTCTCTCACAAGTCCCTGATTGTGCTGTCTCTACATTGTCATCTCACTTCCTGAAATGTAACATGAACAAAACAGAGATTGTGATATTATTTCCACCTTCTCTTTCTTCTCCCCCACCCATAGTGACTACCAATGTAGAAATAACCCCAATAACCTCAACTTCTAAAGCTATTGTCTTTGTGTATCTCTGGACTCTGCATTCTCATTTAGACAACATATCCACATAAACTACCTCCTACTAGGGCTGCTCAAATCCGGAACTGGGAGATACCCGGATAGTTGCTATCCGGATATCTCCCAGTAAACCTGTGCCCGTGGGAGTCAATCTTACCTGTCTTACGTCTTCTTCGTCCATTCCTCGGCGCCTCCCACGATGCGCTCCACGCGCGTCACGTGATTACAAACACTTCACCTTCAACCCGGAAGGAGGAAGTGTTTGTAATCACGTGACCGCCGCTTAGACCGCATTGTGCCGAGGAACGGACGAAAAAGACGTAAAACAGGTAAGATTGACTCCCCCTGCACAGGTTTACTGGGAGATATCCGGATAGAACTATCCGGATGTTTCCCGGTTCCGGATTTGAGCAGCCCTGCCTCCTACTATTTCCATAACACAGTTACCCTAACCGGAGAGGACTAATTAGTAAAATTTAACTTTTAATGATCTACATTAAAAATGACCTAGGTTTGTCATACAGATAGAAAGTGATGCATGGGTGGGGGGACATATATCAGTGGTACAAGAGACCATCCACTCCTTTTCCCATTCCTAACTTGTTAACTCTACACAAAACTCGACATGTTTCATTTCCTAAATTGGAAATTTCGTCAGGAGTGAAAGTGCTCAGTGCTAGAGTGCCATAGTGCTAAAAAACGAGTTATATAATATACATAATCACATTTCTAATATAACGAACAGACAGAGTAACGGCCGTAAGCACACAGCCTGCTAAAATGCCTCCATTCAAGCTGCCCTTATATAGTGTATAGGTGGGCCCAGGGGTTGTTGGGTAGGGCGGATACCTACTCCTCCTTTCTAGGGGGTGTGATCCTGGGCCGGATTGGTCCACAAGAGGATCCATCACCAATAGCAGCCAATCAGGGACATTGGCCATAGAGACTCATATAGTTTAGAATGAAGCTACATCAGGTCTAAACAAGTAAATTTCTCCCACACCCCCTGCATTAGCGTATAAAGGACACACTCACCCCATTTTTAGAGCAACTGCAGGTCGCTGCTATATGAAATCAACGGGTCCGTATTTGGACCTCTCTGATTGGTCCGTCAGTATTGGCTGGGGGCGTAGTCAAACCGAACGTGCAGGAGCCTACGTCAAGGTCGCGCAGCCAATAGGCTGCCGCTTATCCTCCAAACACCGCTCGTATGACGCCCACCATAGTTACGCATGTACGCCTAGTATACTACTAGGAAGGCGGTATCTGATGCGCAATGACGCTGGGACGTGTTGCCTAGGTGATGGCCTGGAGAGCGGAAACCCAACAAGGGACGTACGCTTCCTGTACCAGGCTGTAGTCATGGCAACATGTAAACAAAAACAACCTCAGCCAGAATCATTAGAACAAATAAGGGAGGACAGTGCGTACAAGAGGGGGGCAAGGGGAGGCTGATATGTAGAGTAAACATACAAAGAGTCTCAAAAGGATGTATGAAAACATCCATGAAGTGAGGAACAATTTTTTCCACTATACCCTATCAGTCTATTGATCACATCACATTAATCACAGCACCTTATTCATATCCTCCCAAGGAGTATTACAGCGAACCACTGGGGTAAACTAATACAGGAAATATGCCCACTCACACTCAGAGAATAGGTGATGAGGGAGTATTCACAGTGGGGCTGCCCCCCAGGGATTATTACCCAGAAACCAAATGGGGGAGATATATACAAACACAAAGAGGGTGACATAGAGGGGGGGCCCCATCTATAAAAAGGGAGAAAATGTAAAGCCCTCATTAAGTCCATGTGGGCTAAGAGTGCCCAGCCTATATATCCAGCGAGCCTCCAACTGTCTCAACTTCTGATCCAAGTTACCCCCTCGGGGTCCCATCCTCCATTTCTGTATCACCCAGAACCTCAAACAGGACGGATCACCTCCATGTTTTTCATGACAATGTCTGGCAACCGAGGTCTTAAGTTTGTGATTGACATCTCCCAAATGTTCCAAAATTCTTTCTTTCACAACTCACGTGGTCTCTCCCACATAAAGCAAAGGGCAAGGGCATTGGATGGCATATACTACTCCCTCAATATTACAATTGAAGAAATCCAAAAGGTCAAAGGTACGACCATCTTTGGGGGCGACAAAGCTCTTACAGGTGAGAACATTGGCACACGCTTTGCATTTCCCACACTTGTACATCCCCTTGGGGGGGTTGGAGTTAAGCCAGGTTCTCCTAGATGTTACAGTATCGCTCTTAATAGCTGGAAGAAATGAGTGTGTCAGATTGTCACCCAGGTTTTTCCCCCTCCTGTATGTAATCAGGGGTGACCTTGGTAGGTATTCTTTCAGTTGTGTGTCCAATTACAAAATGGACCAGTGTCTGCCCAGTATTCGTTTAACATTATTCGACTGGCTGGAGAAAGTGCTAATCAATCTAGCCTGTGCCCTCTCCTCTTTAGGGTTCCTTTTTTTTTTTTTCTTTGGAAGAAGAAGATCCTTACGTTCAACTGCCTGTGCTTTTCCATATGCCTCCCTTATCACCTCTCTCGGGTATCCTCGATGAACAAACCGTTTCTCCAGGGTTACACACTCCTCTTTAAAATCAGGCTCGTTGGTACAGTTCCTGCGGGCCCGCAGGAACTGACCTTTTGGGATCCCCCTTTTCAGAGGCTCTGGATGGAAACTCCGCCACTCCAGAAGGGAATTGGTCGCCGTGGGTTTGCGGAAGAGCTTGATATCCAAACCGCCCACATCATTTTTCCGGATCTGTACATCCAGAAAGTTAATACTTTCTTTGTGTATCTCATGGGTGAAGAACATTCCAATCATATTGGAGTTTACCTACCAAGGTCACCCCTGAATACCCCCAAGAATACCTACCAAGGTCACCCCTGATTACATACAGGAGGGGGAAAAACATGGGTGACAATCTGACACACTCATTTCTTCCAGCTATTAAGAGCGATACTGTAACATCTAGGAGAACCTGGCTTAACTCCAACCCCCACAAGGGGATGTACAAGTGTGGGAAATGCAAAGCGTGTGCCAATGTTCTCACCTGTAAGAGCTTTGTCGCCCCCAAAGATGGTCGTACCTTTGACCTTTTGGATTTCTTCAATTGTAATATTGAGGGAGTAGTATATGCCATCCAATGCCCTTGTCCTTTGCTTTATGTGGGAGAGATCACGAGAGTTGTGTGAGAAAGAATTTTGGAACATTTGGGAGATGTCAATCACAAACGTAAGACCTCGGTTGCCAGACATTGTCATGAAAAACATGGAGGTGATCCGTCTTGTTTGAGCTTCTGGGTGATACAGAAATGGAGGATGGGACCCCGAGGAGGTAACTTGGATCAGAAGTTGAGACAGTTGGAGGCTCGCTGGATATATAGGCTGGGCACTCTTAGCCCACATGGACTTAATGAGGGCTTTACATTTTCACCCTTTTTATAGATGGGGCCCCCCCTCTATGTCACCCTCTTTGTGTTTGTATATCTCCCCCATTTGGTTTCTGGGTAATACCCCCTGGGGGGCAGCCCCACTGTGAATACTCCCACATCACCTATTCTCTGACCCCTAGTGTGAGTGGGCATATTTCCTGTATTAGTTTACCCCAGTGGTTCGCTGTAATACTCCTTGGGAGGATATGAATAAGGTGCTGTGATTAATGTGATGTGATCAATAGACTGATAGGGTATAGTGGAAAAAATTGTTCCTCACTTCATGGATGTTTTCATACATCCTTTTGAGACTCTTTGTATGTTTACTCTACATATCAGCCTCCCCTTGCCCCCCTCTTGTACGCACTGTCCTCCCTTATTTGTTCTAATGATTCTGGCTGAGGTTGTTTTTGTTTACATGTTGCCATGACTACAGCCTGGTACAGGAAGCGTACGTCCCTTGTTGGGTTTCCGCTCTCCAGGCCATCACCTAGGCAACACGTCCCAGCGTCATTACGCATCAGATACCGCCTTCCTAGTAGTATACTAGGCGTACATGCGTAACTATGGTGGGCGTCATACGAGCAGTGTTTGGAGGATAAGCGGCAGCCTATTGGCTGCGCGACCTTGACGTAGGCTCCTGCACGCTCGGTTTGACTACGCCCCCAGCCAATACCGACAGACCAATCAGAGAGGTCCAAATACGGACCCGCTGATTTCATATAGCAGCGACCTGCAGTTGCTCTAAAAATGGGGTGAGTGCGTCCTTTATACGCTAATGCAGGGGGTGTGGGAGAAATTTACTTGTTTAGACCTGATGTAGCTTCATTCTAAACTATATGAGTCTCTATGGCCAATGTCCCTGATTGGCTGCTATTGGTGATGGATCCTCTTGTGGACCAATCCGGCCCAGGATCACACCCCCTAGAAAGGAGGAGTAGGTATCCGCCCTACCCAACAACCCCTGGGCCCACCTATACACTATATAAGGGCAGCTTGAATGGAGGCATTTTAGCAGGCTGTGTGCTTACGGCCGTTACTCTGTCTGTTCGTTATATTAGAAATGTGATTATGTATATTATATAACTCGTTTTTTAGCACTATGGCACTCTAGCACTGAGCACTTTCACTCCTGACGAAATTTCCAATTTAGGAAATGAAACATGTCGAGTTTTGTGTAGAGTTAACAAGTTAGGAATGGGAAAAAGGGGGGATGGTCTCTTGTACCACTGATATATGTCCCCCCACCCATGCATCACTTTCTATCTGTATGACAAACCTAGGTCATTTTTAATGTAGATCATTAAAAGTTAAATTTTACTAATTAGTCCTCTCCGGTTAGGGTAACTGTGTTATATAAATAAGAATCAGGGGTGTTTTTGTGTATCCTACTATTTCCATCTCAGAAAAATTTCCAGAATTGGTCCCTTTCTTTCACAGGAGGCTACAAAAATGCTTGTACATGTTCTAATTATATTGCATTTTGACTACAACACCCTACGCTGTGGTCTACTAAAACCCAGACTGGCACCTCTCCGGTCCCTACTGAATTCTGCTGCCCCCCTCATCCACCTCTCCTCCTGCTCCTCTGAGGTAGCCCCTCTCTGCCAATCTATCCATTAGCTACCTGTTACTCACAGGATCCAGTTTAAACGCCTCACCCTATAATATGCAGCACTTAATATGTTGTCACTTTACATTTCCTTATTAATCTCCAAATACCATCCCACCCGGAACCTTTGCTCCTCCCAGGACACCCTATTGTCCTTTAGTTTGTTCACCTCCTCTCATTCCCACATCCAGGACTTCTCATGAGCATCACCTCTCCTTTGGAATGCTTTCCCCCAGCCTGTCCATCATGCTCCGAGCCTGGAACCCTTCAAACCTATTCTAAAAACACACCTGTTCAGACAATCCTATAATTTGCTATAGGTAGCATCGGTGGTTCGCTGCCTCATCTGCTAATCCCTTTGTCCAACCCACTACTCTCTAGATTGTAAACTTACAAGGACAGATATCTCCTTCTTCTAGTGTTTCTTATTCTTCTGTAATTTATCATATAAAATACCAGTATTGGTGTTCTCAAACTACACATCAACTGTGGATGTATTTGTATTGCTGAATGTCCTGATTGTACAGAGTTTTGAATGTCTTATGTATCTATTCTCCCCACTGTTTGTTTTATACTATGTACAGGCGGTGGAAGATGATTGTGATATGCAGGTCATGAACAAAATAATGGAAACACCTTGAAAATCAACAAAATATATTTTAATATGGTGTAGGTCCACCTTTTGCGGCAATTACAGCCTCAATTCTCCAAGGTATTGATTCATACGAATTGCGAACTGTTTCCAAAGGAATTTTAGCCCATTCTTCAGTTAAAACACCATCCAGTTCTTTTAGAGACGATGGCGGAAATCGACTTCTTACTTGAATCTCTAATAACAACCATAAATACTCAATAATGTTGAGGTCTGGGGATTGTGGTGGCCAGATGAGATGCTCAACTCCATTAGAATGTACCTAGTGCCATTCTTTAACTATTCTGGCTGTATGGATTGGGGCATTATCTTCTTGAAATATGGCATTCCCTTCCGGAAACAGTTCTTAAACCATAGGATGAACTTGGTCGCCCAAAATTCCTAAATAGTTTCCGCTGTTATTTCTTCCATGAAGGGAAATCATTGGCCCGGCTGATTTCCAAGAAATAGTACCCCAGATCATCACAGAACCCCGGCCATGTTTTACGGTTGGGAGAAGGAAGTCTGGATGAAATGCTTCTTTCCACTGTCTCCAAACGTACACTCGGCCGGAGGTCGAAAATAAAGTAAACGATGAATCGTCAGAGAAAATCACATTTTTCCACTGCTCGAGGGACTAATTCTGGTGGTTTCTACCACCACTTGAAACATTTGTCTTTGAGAGCAGAGGTTTTCTAATTGCAGTTCTTCTGTGGAATCCAGATTTTTGCAGCTCCCAACGAACAGTTTTTGTGGAAACTGGGTTGTGTAGGTGTTCATTCAGCTCTGCAGTGATTTTAGGAGCCGTGGTCTTGCAAGCTTTTTCTAACAATTTGATTTAGAGTCCGACGGTCTCTCTGACAGCTTCGACTTTCGGCCACAACTGTGCTTTGCTGAGGACGTTTTTCCTTCTCTTTCAAAGGCAGTCATTACTTTTGAGACAGTACTTTTTTGAAATGCCAAGCATTCGGGCAGTTTCTGTTACAGTAGTGCCTGCCATACGAGCACCAACAATTTGGCCTCTTTGAAAGTTTGAGAGATCTGCCGTTTTTATAAATTATAACCAACTGGTTTAAATATCTGTAAAAAACAATTATTTTAATTAAACGTATCAAATAACAAAAATAATAAACAAAACAAACTTAACATATGTCAAGTTTTAATTGCTTAAAACATGTTCAAAGATTATGATGCCAAAATGTTAGGCGTTTCCATTATTTTGTCCAACCCCTGTATATGTATGTGTATATATAGTATACATGGGACATGCAAGCGGCTGCTTTAGGGTCCTTTTTACACTAAATCAGTTTCTGTCAGTTATAACTTAAGACAACTGATGTGCAAGATAATGTCCATGTTTTCTTATGGCCTCTTTTACACTGTAGACTTAAAAAAAAAAAACTGAAGGCGGGGCATGGCCAGCGCAGGCATGTGAGCAGACGTGAATTGCTGAGCTCCGCTCTTCGGCAACATTAATCCTTCTCCATCCTGCATTTTTACTGGGCGAACGGCTCTACACTAATTCTACACGTTGCCAGGAACAATCTGACTCCCATCATGCCTCTTAAAAATAAAGACGAGAAGAATGTAGAATCAATTGATCCGAGCTGATATGGGGAACCTGCGCGAGAGAGGGAACCTGCACTTCAGTCTCCGCCCTTTCCCATGTGCAGTGCGGAGACTGTTGGCAGAGGGTAAGCCCTCCGCTTGCAATATCAACATATTTTTCATTTCTGCATGTGATTCAATGAGTGTGTAGATATTGACACAGGCTAAGGGAGAGCAGGGATATGGTATTGCACTGTAGCCTGACCTGCTCCCCCCTGCTGTGTTTACAGTTGTGAACCAAGCTAATAGCAAGTTCAGAAATAAAAGGGAATTGGGCAGGACTGGGAGACCTAATAGTTAATGAGGAATACTGGCTGTGTGTGATTTATGTATATGCATGCAGTGAGTTTGTTTGCATTTTGTGTGCTCTGTACAGCATGTACAGATGGCTGTGCTGTTTTTGTATCTGATGCACACTGCATTGTCTTTCAGGCATTTTGTGTATCTCCATGCATCTTTGTACTCTTGAAAATGAACTCCTTTTCAGTTGCAAACAGCCCAGAAACACGAGAGGAGTATGTCATCTGTAAAAATGCATCCTGTCATGTGGTAATGCAGAGGATAGAAATGCATGTTAATAAGTTACATATGTCCATGCACATCACAGAGCATGTGAATTGCATCAAAGCTGACTGGAATCTGTGTGTGTGTATATATATATATGTATGTATGTATGTACATATATGGCAAGGCCAGGATGGACGGCCAGAAGTCCTCCTTTGTGGACCGCTGGGTGAACACGAGCCGGCTCTTTGGGGGCCGAGCCAGAAGAGCCGATGCTTAAAGAGCCGGAATTCCCATCACTGAGTCTCAGTCTAGTGATGGGAATTCCGGCTCTTTAAGCATCGGCTCTTCTGGCTCGGCCGCTCGCGGCTCATGGAGCGACTCATAGAGCAGCTCGTGGAGCGACTCACTCACTCGGGGCACCAACACCAAGGCAGAGCACCAAGCGGGCGGCAAGCGGCAGCCGGGGCAACCTTCCGAAACATTTCACAGGTATGGCTCAGAGCATCAGACTGTGAACCTGCGACTTCCGTCCTGCCCCCTTCCTCCTCCCTTCCAATCACGGCTCGGATCAATCAGCCATCACCCCTGTGTGCCAATCTCATAGCATTTGTGGGAAAGTCTGCTGCCAATCTCATTGCATTTGTGGGGAAATCTGCTGCCAATAAGATTGCATTTGTGGAGAAATCTGCTGCCAATAAGATTGCATTTGTGGGGAAATCTGCTGCCAATAAGATTGCATTTGTGGGGAAATGTGCTGCCAATAAGATTGCATTTGTGGGGAAATGTGCTGCCAATAAGATTGCATTTGTGGGGAAATGTGCTGCCAATAAGATTGCATTTGTGGGGAAATGTGCTGCCAATAAGATTGCATTTGTGGGGAAATGTGCTGCCAATAAGATTGCATTTGTGGGGAAATGTGCTGCCAATAAGATTGCATTTGTGGGGAAATGTGCTGCCAATAAGATTGCATTTGTGGGGAAATGTGCTGATAATAAGATTGCATTTGTGGGAAAATCTTCTGCGAATCTGATTGCATTTTGTGGTCGGCCGGCCGGCCCTCCACCATTTGGACTATTGTGCGCCACTGTCCTCGGAACAATGTCCTCCTTTTCAGGGTGTGATGTCCTCCTTTTTGGGGTTCTGCAAGTGGCCACCCTATGCCTTCTACTATGTTTGCTTTAGGCAGCAAAAAGTATAGAACCTGCCCTGGGCCTGGCTAATTGGTGCCGCCTGCCTTGCCCTGGCTGCTCGTGCAGATGTGTGCTGGGGGTGGGTAAGGGGTTGCTTTTCAGCAATGCCTCAATGTTACAGATGTAAGGTGAAAAGCGGACACAAAGGCATCCATGTATTCAGGCCTTTAAGGAGCTTAATTTCTTCAAATTATTTGGCATGATGGAAGCCCAGACATATCTGATGGGGGCCCTTCTATCCGCCCTGTCTAACCTCCATTCGATACCAGGAATAGAAGTGACACGATGTTGGAAGAGACAGCAAGAAAGGTTTAATCTCATAATCTTTAATACTATCAAAAATTCTCTTAAATTGAAGGTTTTGATGATGATCCCTGTTTTCTTGTTCCTCCTGTTGCAGTTTTTAAGTGTCAAAATCTGTTTTTAAGGTAGTATTCTTTTCTTCTAGAGCATTTACTTAATTGTAGTTTCCAGATCATTAGTTTGATTTCCAATTTAAGTAATTTCAGCACGAAGATCAGTTGCTGGATTATAACTCTCATCAGAAAGTGATGCAGTAAACTCCTGAAAGAGAGAGGATAAACATTCATCAAGGACGCCAACATTGAGCACTTGTGATACCTGACCTTCAGGCTGTGGTTTAAGCTCCATTAGGATTTACTTTTGGAGTATCGACAGGAGAGCGTAAACACAAATAAAAAGTAACTTGCTGCTAGGACAGAGAGTGACAGTCCATATGGGATCCTTAGGAGTCCACTGGTAGTGTCCAGGAGCACTGGTATCTGTTTCTGGACATTTCCAGGCAGTGCGGCCTAGTCGCGCTGGCAAAGCCGGGGCCTCGTATAAATCCGTGACTGGAAATGAGGCATGGTGCACTCACAGGTGGTCACCGAAGGGCTTCCAGAGTTCTGGGCTTGGTGTGCAGGCACAGGGGGATTTATGAGAGGGTCCCTTGCAAGTAAGTGGCTGCGGAGGAGAGAGCCTGGCAAGAAGGCTGGGATGGGAGATCTGCTAGTATGCGACCATACTCGGCAACTCTGTGTTGAAAGCATCTTGCTGTCATCAGAGCTAAACAATCAAATCAATACCAGTTGATGAAAATAGATACAGCTAAATAAAATTGCTGGGATCTAGCTGATGTCAAAGCTGAGTTGCGGACAGTTGAAACTAGAGATAAAGGAGATACAGAAAGTGCCACCTAGATAGAGCATGAAACATTGTATGCGATAGGGATAGGTCAGAGTTGAAAGAGGGCAAGCCTCGCCAGATACGTAACTCTGATTTAGCTTCCTTTGTTACTACCTACAGCTTGGAATATGATAAAGTGGAATCTATTGTTAAAAATACTTACCTGTACTTTCAACTGACCCTAAATTAAAGAGTATTCTAGGAAATGTGTGTACCTTTTCAGCACAAAAGGTGAATACTCTAGGGTACAGTCTTAACTCCGAGTCTCTTTACAGGACTGATGTTGCGTCATGGTACCTGGCTATCCACTACGGGTACATACCATTGTGGGTAGGTTACATGTAGTTATTGTACTGTGCTTTGAACAAGGCAACAAGATTTTTTCATGTGTAAAGCAAAAGTTGTTTCCCATATAAAGTGTCAATCAATCAATTATCAATTGTGATACAATGATGTGATGTTATTTACACAGTTCAATAACGGCTGTAGCTGGATAGTGTGCTGGTTAAAGGGGCACTACATCGAAAAACTGTAAAATTTAAAATATTTGCAAACCTATACAAAAAAAAGTGTATTTTTTCCAGAGTAAAATGAGCCACAAATTACTTTTATCCTATGTTGCTGTCACTTACAGTAGGTAGTAGAAATCTGACAGAAGTGACAGGTTTTGGACTAGTCCATCTCTTTATAGGGGATTTTCAGGGATATATTTATTATCAAAAGCACTTAGTGAATGGCAGTAGCTCTGTCCAACTGCCAAAAAACTGTGTAGGGAACAGGGAATCTGGCCAGCATCATTGTTTAAATACTTTTTAGGGACTATCTTTATATAGAATAAAAGCCTTGCTGAGAATCCCCTATGAATAGATGGACTAGTCCAAAACCTGTCACTTCTGTCAGATTTCTACTGCCTACTGTAAGTGACAGCATTATAGGAGAAACATAATTTGTCTCATTTTACTCAGGAAAAAAACGCACTTCTTATTTGTATATGTTTGCACACATTTTAAATTTTACAGTTTTTCGCTTTAGTGCCCCTTTAAAGTGACACTGAAGCTGAAAAAAAACTTATGATGAATTGTATGTGTAGTAAGGATAATTCAGAGAATATTAGTAGCAAAGAAAAGTCTCATATTTTTATTTTCAGTTCTAAAGCTATAAAGCTATGATAGAGATAGATGTACAGGTCCTTCTCAAAAAATTAGCATATTGTGTTAAAGTTCATTATTTTCTGTAATGTACTGATAAACATTAGACTTTCATATATTTTAGATTCATTACACACAACTGAAGTAGTTCAAGCCTTTTATTGTTTTAATATTGATGATTTTGGCATACAGATCATGAAAACCCAAAATTCCTATCTCAAAAAATTAGCATATTTCATCCGACCAATAAAAGAAAAGTGTTTTTAAAACAAAAAAAGTCAACCTTCAAATAATTATGTTCAGTTATGCACTCAATACTTGGTCCGGAATCCTTTTGCAGAAATGACTGCTTCAATGCGGCGTGGCATAGAGGCAATCAGCCTGTGGCACTGCTCAGGTGTTATGGAGGCCCAGGATGCTTCGATAGCGGCCTTAAGCTCATCCAGAGTGTTGGGTCTTGCGTCTCTCAACTTTCTCTTCACAATATCCCACAGATTCTCTATGGGGTTCAGGTCAGGAGAGTTGGCAGGCCAATTGAGCACAGTAATACCATGGTCAGTAAACCATTTACCAGTGGTTTTGGCACTGTGAGCAGGTGCCAGGTCGTGCTGAAAAATTAAATCTTCATCTCCATAAAGCTTTTCAGCAGATGGAAGCATGAAGTGCTCCAAAATCTCCTGATAGCTAGCTGCATTGACCCTGCCCTTGATAAAACACAGTGGGCCAACACCAGCAGCTGACATGGCACCCCAGACCATCACTGACTGTGGGTACTTGACATTGGACTTCAGGCATTTTGGGATTTCCCTCTCCCCAGTCTTCCTCCAGACTCTGGCACCTTGATTTCCGAATGACATGCAAAAGTTGCTTTCATCCAAAAAAAGTACTTTGGACCACTGAGCAACAGTCCAGTGCTGCTTCCCTGTAGCCCAGGTCAGGCGCTTCTGCCGCTGTTTCTGGTCCAAAAGTGGTTTGACCTGGGGAATGCGGCACCTGTAGCCCATTTGTTGCACACACCTGTACACGGTGGCTCTGGATGTTTCTACTCCAGACTCAGTCCACTGCTTCCGCAGGTCCCCCAAGGTCTATAATCGGTCGTTCTCCACAATCTTCCTCAGGGTCCAGTCACCTCTTCTCGTTGTGCAGCGTTTTCTGCCACACTTATTCCTTCCCACAGACTTCCCACTGAGGTGCCTTGATACAGCACTCTGGGAACAGCCTATTCGTTCAGAAATTTCTTTGTGTCTTACCCTCTTGCTTGAGGGTGTCAATTATGGCCTTCTAGACAGCAGTCAGGTCGGCAGTCTTACCCATGATTGCAATTTTGAGTAATGAACCAGGCTGGGAGTTTTTAAAAGCCTCAGGAATCTTTTGCAGGTGTTTAGAGTTAATTACTTGATTCAGATGATTAGGTTAATAGCTCGTTTAGAGAACCTTTTCATGATATGCTAATTTTTTGAGATAGGAATTTTGGGTTTTCATGAGCTGTATGCCAAAATCATCAATATTAAACCAATAAAAGGCTACTACTTCAGTTGTGTGCAATGCATCTAAAATATATGAAAGTCTAATGTTTATCAGTACATTACAGAAAATAATGAACTTTATCACAGTATGCTAATTTTTTGAGAAGGCCCTGTATAGAGTGGCTTGCAAATGAATTCGGCCCCCTTGAAGTTTTCCACATTTTGTCACAATACTGCCACAAACGTGAATCAGTTTTATTAGAATTCCACGTGAAAGACCAATACAAAGTGGTGTACAGGTGAAAAGTGGAACAAAAATCATACATTATTCCAAAGTTTTTTACAAATCAATAACTGTAAAGTGGGGTGTGCGTAATTATTCAGCCCCCTGAGTCAATACTTTGTAGAACCACCTTTTGCTGCAATTTCAGCTGCCAGCCTTTTACGGTATGTCTCTACCAGCTTTGCACATCTAGAGACTGAAATCCTTGCCCATTCTTCTTTGCAAAACAGCTCCAGCTCAGTCAGATTAGATGAAGAGCGTTTGTGAACAGCAGTTTTCAGATCTTGCCACAGATTCTCGATTGGATTTAGATCTGGACTTTGACTGGGCCATTCTAACACATGGATATGTTTTGTTTTAAACCATTCTATCATTGCTCTGGCTTTATGTTTAGGGTCGTTGTCCTGCTGGAAGGTGAACCTCCGCCCCAGTCTCAAGTCTTTTGCAGACTCCAAGAGGTTTTCTTCCAAGATCGCCCTGTATTTGGCTCCATCCATCTTCCCATCAACTTTGACCAGCTTTCCTGTCCCTGCTGAAGAGAAGCAACCCCAAAGCATGATGCTGCCACCACCATATTTGACAGTGGGGATGGTGTGTTCAGAGTGATGTGCAGTGTTAGTTTTCTGCCACACATAGCGTTTTACATTTTGGCCCAAAAGTTCCATTTTGTTCTCATCTGACCAGAGCACCTTCTTCCACATGTTTGCTGTGTCCCCCACATGGCTTGTGGCAAACTGCAAACGGGACTTCTTATGCATTTCTGTTAACAATGGCTTTCTTCTTGTCACTCTTCCATAAGAGTTAACTTTGTGCAGTGCACGACTAATAGTTGTCCTATGGACAGATTCCCCCACATGAGCTGTAGATCTCTGCAGCTCGTCCAGGGTCACCATGGGCCTCTTGACTGCATTTCTGATTAGCGCTCTCCTTGTTCGGCCTGTGAGTTTAGGTGGACGGCCTTGTCTTGATAGGTTTACAGTTGTGCCATACTCCTTCCATTTCTGAATGATCGCTTGAACAGTGCTCCGTGGGATGTTCAAGGCTTTGGAAATCTTTTTGTAGACTAAGCCTGCTTTAAATTTCTCAATAACTTTATCCCTGAACTGTCTGGTGTGTTCTTTGGACTTCATGGTGTTGTTGCTCCCAAGATTCTCTTAAACAACCTCTGAGGCCGTCACAGAGCAGCTGTATTTGTACTGACATTAGATTACACACAGGTGCACTCTAGTCATTAGCACTCATCAGGCAATGTCTATGGGCAACTGACTGCACTCAGACCAAAGGGGGCTGAATAATTACGCACACCCCACTTTGCAGTTATTGATTTGTAAAAAATGTTTGGAATCATGTATGATCTCCGTTCCACTTCTCACGTGTACACCACTTTGTATTGGTCTTTCACGTGAAATTCCAATAAAATTGATTCATGTCTCGGGCAGTAATGTGACAAAATGTGGAAAACTTCAAGGGGGCTGAATACTTTTGCAAGCCACTGTGTGTGTGTGTGTGTGTGTGTGTGTGTGTGTATGTATGTGTATATATATATATATATATATATATATATATATATATATATATATATATATATATATATATAATATATCATTGCATCATACTCTGTTTGCAGTTTACAAACTACACCCTGCATTATAAACATAAACAGCAGAACTAGTGACCCTTTTGAATTTACCTGCAGGAAAATCTTTAAAGTGTAACTGTTAGGCATAAAATTCAAAATCATTTCTCTATTTGTATGGGTTAAATAAGTGAAAATGATGCTAAACAGGCAAATCCAAAATTTCATTCCCTATCTTACTTTTCTTTTCTAGAAAAATGAACAGTCCCCATGTCACCTGCTCTTATTTTGTACATCTGCCTCAAAAGAGAATTTGCAGAGCATACCAGGGTTTTTCTCCCTCCAGTTCCCCTTCTCCTCAGATGCAGCTAGGTCAGCCCCCCCCACATCACCCTCTACCCCACAGATTACAGTGGGGAGGAATAAAGACACACTCACTTCATCATGGTTCCAGGTGCTGAAGTCCCCGTCTATGCTCTCTGCACTACCGCCGCACTGTAGAGTATAGATGGGAACTCCAGCGCCTGGAACCATGAGTGAGTCTGTGTGAGCTGCCTTTATTTCTCCCCACTGCGACCAGTAATGCTGCGGGCAGTAGGGAAATGACATCAGGATTGGCTTCAGCCTGAGGGACACAAGATGGCCCCTGCCAGGAACAGAATTTTTCATAAAAATCACTGAAATCAAAAGGTGAACTGTGTAACACGTTATGTAAGTAGAGCAAGTATTTATCTACTTACATACAGTGGGATATGAAAGTGTGGGCAACATTGTTAATCGTCATGATTTTCCTGTATAAATCATTGGTTGTGACGATGAAAGATATCAGTTAAAAATATCATATAGGAGACACACAGTGATATTTGAGAAGTGAAACTAAGTTTTTATTGCATTTAAAGAAAGTGCACAATAATTGTTTAAATAACATAAGCAGGTGCATAAATTTGGGCACTGTTGTCATTTTATTGATTCCAAAACCTTATTGGAACTCCAATTGGCTTGGTAAGCTCAGTGACCCCCGACCTACATAGGTGAATCCAATTATAAGAAAGAGTATATAAGGGGGTCAATTGTAAGTTTCCCTCCTATTTTAAATTTCTCTGAAGATTAGCAACATGGGGGTCTCAAAACAACTCTCAAATGACCTGAAGACAAAGATTGTTCACCATCATGGTTTAGGGGAAGGATACAGAAAGCTGTCTCAGAGATTTCAGCTGTCTGTTTCCACAGTTAGAAACATATTGAGGAAATGGAAGACCACAGGCTCAGTTCAAGTTAAGGCTCGAAGTGGCAGATCAAGAAAAATCTCGGCAAGACAGAAGCGACCAATGGTGAGAACAGTCAGTCTACCCACAGACCAGCACCAAAGATCTACAACATCATCTTGCTGCAGATGGAGTCACTGTGCATTGTTCAACCATTCAGCGCACTTTACACAAGGAGATGCTTTAATGCAGAGGAAGCTTTTTCTCCGCCCACAGTGCAAACATGGCCGCTTGAGGTATGCTAAAGCACATTTGGACAAGCCAGCTTCATTTTGGAATAAGGTGCTGTGGACTGCTGAAACTAAAGGGGCATTATGCATGGAGGAAAAAACACATTATTTCAAGAAAAACACCTGCTACCTTACAGTAAAATGTGGTGGTGGTTCCATCATGCTGTGGAGCTGTGTGGCCAGTGCAGGCACTGGGAATCTTGTTAAAGTTGAGGGACTCATGGATTACACTCAGTATCAGCAGATTCTGGAGAGCAATGTCCAGGAATCAGTGACAAAGCTGAAGTTGCGCCAGGGCTGGATCTTTCAACTAGACAACGACCCTAAACACTGCTCAAAATCCACTAAGGCATTCATGCAGAGGAACAAGTACAATGTTCTAGAATGGCTATCTCAGTCCCCTAACCTGATTATCATTGAAAATCTGTGGTTTGAGTGAAAGAGAGCTGTCCATGCTTGAAAGCCATCAAACCTGAATGAACTAGAGAATGGTCCAAAACACCTTCAACCAGAATCCAGACTCTCATTGGAACCCACAGGAAGCGTTTTGAGGCTGTAATTTCTGCAAAAGGTGGATATACTAAATATTGATTTCATTTCTTTTTTGTGGTGCCCACATTTATGCGCCTGCCTAATTTTGTTTAAACAATTTCACACACTTTCTGTAAATCCATTAAACTTCATTTCACTTCTCAAATATCAGTGTGTGTGTCTCCTATATGACATATTAAACTGAATTTTTTTTTTATCGTTGCCCAAACTTTCGCATCCCACTGTGTTTTTTTTCCCTGGTATAGTATGGCTGATAGCTCCTCTTTAAACAAACAGGTCAAGATAAGTTACAGGAGAGTAGGAGGCGCCCTTGAAGATGACTGTATATAATACATATCTGAAATTATATCCAAAAGTTCTTGCCTACCTTATATAAGGAGTCCTCCACTTGTTAAAAAGAATTTAGGATTTTGTTAGGCAGCACTTCGTACAACGCATTTTGCGGCTCAAACCGCTTCTTCAGGTCAAGTAGGGTGCTTAAAAGTAAACAAATATGGACGTTTAGGTCCCCATAGTTATATGTACATCAAAGCATATACAGTATACGACAATTAAAAGTAAAATGTCTATTGTACAAATTATCAATTATCTGTTCAAAAACAGCAAGTAATATGCAAGCTAAATCAAAATATTAGTTAAAACCTCCGTTGTGAAACAAGGGTACGTAGAAATTGGTATGAAAAAAAGTAAGAATGTATGGGTAATGGTATGTGGAAAATCAATCCGCAATTTTGTACGCTTATAGGGAAGGCATATATGGGGTAACCAGTTCCCCTTAGCTTGATGGTATGTATGGAGTAGAGGCAGTAAAACTATATAAAGATACTAGTTGAGGTTAAGATATCTGTATATGACCGATGTCGGAGGCTTGGGTGCCTGTGTGCAGATAGATATACGAGGTCTCAATGTATACTAATTTGTAGGAAGGTGATGAGGACGGGAAAGCAAGTGGCTTACCTGATATATGCTTCTGGAGAGCCTGGGCGCTAAACCATGCCGCTGGGCCGGAGGGGCTGAAATAGTTTCTCCCTGCCCCAATTGTGGAAGTGTGGCGGGGGGGTGACATCAGCTCGTGTGTTTTTTACGCGCTGCATCATCTGAGGGGAGGAGTCACCACAGCAGGCTGTTGATTCGTGTGAGTGGAGAGGGCGGGCAGTGGTAGCATGAGCCTAAGCACATCATGGTGCATTGATATGGTAGCGCGAGCACGCCATGCGGGGAAGACGGGCGGGAAGGGGTTGTCTGTCACATGGCCCGTTGCCAGGGTAGCGCAGGCGCTGTATCCACATGGCCGTCCCAGCTTGGGAGTCAGCCTAAGTGAGCGTGTTGCCTGGGAGACATGTAAACAGAAGTGGTAAATGCAATAGGTGCAAACGTATTATGGTATGAGAGCCCATTGGGCTCTATAGCAAGCTGAGGGTGTTTTAGGTGTGATGAATGGTAGTTAGGGGTAAAACTATATTTAAAGCGGTTTAACACCCAGCATTACAACTTTGCTTTAAAAGATTGCTTACAGCTTACAAACTATTATGCCAGATTTTTTTTTTTAAGCAGAAATTCACTGAATGGGTTAAACATGACATTTTAGTGTTGGATTTAACTAGGAATCCGCATCCGTTCTTATCTTTAGTTACAAAATGTATCTATTTGGAATACAAATAGACCTTTGAAAAGCCTGCCGGGGAAGCCCTCTTTGTTCTCTCAGAGCAGTGTTTGTTTGTTACATTGTAGATAGATACATTCGTAACTAAACAAGCAAGCACGGAGGAGAATTTCTAGCTAAATGCAGCACTAAAATGTCATGTTTAATCCATTCAGTGAATTTCTGCTAAAAAAAAATCTGGCATAATAGTTTATAAGCTGTAAGCAATCTTTTAAAGCAAAGTTGAAATGCTGGGTGTTAGACCACTTTAAGGGTTATGGTATTAGGTGTAGCTAATGGCACAGGTAACCAAGGTATAAAGGGGCCAGAGGGTTACTAGTAGTTTGAGGGATTGGACAATAGGTTTGCGAGTTTTTAGGTTGATTGGGAACCTAGAGTAATATAACATAGAGATATATAAAAGTTCCTATGGGTGCTTGGAAATTAAATATAAATTACAAAAACATGAAATCAAAAAAATTCAGTAAAAATCAATAAAGCAATTTACATAAAAAGGTACGCATAATCACATTTCTAATAAAAGTGAACCCTTTTGGGAATGGGACAGGGTCCTTTATGTGGGTCCCTCTGCAAAGTTCCACTTCCTAGTTGATTTTGAGCTTAGAATAGGATCCACGTTAGTGCTCCTGGTTGGAATCTGTCTGGGATTCACATTAGTTCTCCTGGTCGGAATCTCTTGCGTATGTTCCAATATTAATAAATATTGATTCCTGATCGGGATCTTTCACATGTGTTCCAATGTTAATATACACCCAATCGCATTCTATCGAGTGCCCATTTGGACTGAGGAGGTCTTTTCGCTGTGGCATAGTATAAGCTGGGTGGGAATACTGGGTAGATGATGGGGGGGAGGAAGAGAAGGGGGGTTGCGGGGAAGTGATAGTGGGGGAATGGGGGGAAGGTGTAACGATCGGTGTCAGCACACAGAGAGAATCTGATGATTGGTGATCTGCAGTATCACCAAGAATACAGAAATATACCTGATTATTGATGATCTGCAGAATCACCAATAATACAGTAACCTCTGGACACCTGTATATATCGTGAGTGTTTGGTGCAACAGTAATGACTTTGAGTAAACCCCCTGATGAGCAGGTGGTCCTTGGCAGTGTGGGCAATACTGCTCTAGAAAAGCACGAGAACCTTCCAGCAGCCTGAGACCTTCCAAGGGGTGGAGTCTCAGGCTGAAGGTAGGAAGGACCAGTGAGTGAGTGACACCTGACGGTGGATGTCACTAGCTGATCGGGAGACTATCTCCTAAAGGGGAGAGATAGCTCTCGAGGTCGGGCAAGCCAAGTCGGCAACACACGGACAGATAAAGTACAAAGACAGAAGGCTGATTCGGTAACCAAGGCAGGCAGGGTAGGCAACGGATAATCAGATGTGCGTGGTACCGAATCATAGAGCGGAGGGATAGTCAGGAAAACAATAGGTCATAACAGATATCAAACAATGCCTAGTCTTGGGTGTGAGGACGTGGTCTCTACACCCTGGAACTAGTCTGATGTATATCAGAATGATAACACAAGTTCCCTAATCTTGGGTGTGAGGTCCGTGGTCTCTACACCCTGGAACTAGTCTGAAGAATAACAGGATAACACAAGTTCCCTAATCTTGGGTGTGAGGTCCGTGGTCTCTACACCCTGGAACTAGTCTGAAGTATAACAGAAATAATCTGGCTCAGTGTGAATTCCCAGGTCCTCCTGGTTCAAGCACACTGTTGGATCTGACTAAGGTCTGATTGCTTCCACGTAGTGTTCGCAACGGCAGACAACTTGTGACTGGCCAGCAGAAACTATATATAGCAGCGCTCTCTGGCGCCACCCCTAAGTGATAGACCAATAGTTACTTGCTCTGAGGTCAGCTGACCAGCCTGGTCAGCTGATCCCCCCCCCCCCCCCCTGGCCGTCATAAAAGTTCTGCCTCAGCGCGTATTCCTGAATCTGTGTGAACTAACAGACCCAGCCACACCAGACGCATGCTGCTGCGTGCAAACCGCCGCACTGGACACGTAACCAGCCGCCTTGCTATCAGTACACGCAGCGGCTTTTCCGCGTTCTCTCACAGTACCAGACGTACGCTCCTGCGTGCAAACCGCCGCATTGGACGCGGAATCAGCCGCCTTGCTATCAGCACACGCGGCGGCTTTTCCACATTTCCTTACAGAAGGGGAAGGTGCTTAGCAGGGGCACCTGGAGGCACAGGCACTACAGGCAGCCGCTTGGGGCGGCATGTCTGTCACTAGGCGCTGGCCACCTTCACATTTAACCACTTAAGCCCACAGGGTTGAAATTTTTTTGCATCTGAGCAACTTTCACCTCCCATTCATTTGCCAATAACTTTATCACTACTCATCACAATGAATGGATCTATATCTTGTTTTTTCCGCCACCAATTAGGCTTTCTGTGGGGGATACTTTTTGCTGAAAATTTAATTTATTCTAAATCCATTTTAACAGGAATTTAAGAAAGAAATGGAAAAAAATCATTATTTCTCAGCTTTTGGCCATCATACATGCTACCATAATTAAAACCCATGTACTTTATTTGCCAATTTGTCCTGTTTATTACACCATTTAAATTATGTCCCTATCACAATGTATGGCGCCGATATTTTATTTGGAAGTATAGGTGCAATTGTTCAATTTGCGTCCATCACTATTTACAAGCTCATAATGTTTAAAAAAAATATATTAATATACTCCTTTGACATGCATATTTATAAAGTTCAGACCCTTAGGTAACTATTTTTTTTTTTTTTTATTATTGTACATTTTTTTTTCTTTTTTTATTAAAAATTGTATGTGGGTAATTTTTGGTGTGGGAGGTAAACAGTTAATTTTTAATGTAAAAAAGTGTATAAGTGTAATGTAAAATGTATGTAGGTGTAGTTTTACTATTCGGCCACAAGATGACCACAGTCAAATAGTCCTGGGAGCGATCGAGCTCGCTCCCAGGAAGAAGACAGAAGACCCGGAACTTTTTGCAATGCAGAAAAGGTGCAGCGACTGGGGAGATGCTGTCTGCTTTTCTCCGGGGGGGGGGGTCCGATCAGTGAAAGGGATCTATAATCCCTTTTACTGTTCGCTGGGCTAACGGCCGGTAGTGGGAGCACGCACGGGGGGCCCGGGAGTGCGCGCAGCCTAACTGGATGAGAACTCTCGTCCAGTTAGGCTTAAGTGGTTAAGCACCCATTTTGCAGGCTGAGGCTTGTGCACGCTGCAGGGCTCGCCGCTCGGGCTCCCAGCGTCCTGCATAATTGCACAGCCTTCACTCGCCCCCTTCTTCCCCTGCTGGCCAATAAAGACAGAGCAAGCACGCTCTGTCCCTCCTCTAAGGCCACCCCTTTCTGGTTTCCTCAGCAGCCACAGGTCAAAGCAGTGTCTGTGTACTGCCTGCGTGTGGCCTTAAGCTCCGCCCCTGCCAGCAGGAATTTCGGGGTTCAAGTCTGGCTACATTGGCCAGCATGCCTCCTGAGTCGCTGTACCCTGAGCGTGACGTGGGTGGGAGAGGAGACTAGGGGCTGAAATGCTGAGCTGTATCCTGCAGCAGGAGAGACATGAGGAATCAATGTGCCCTGCACTATGAGGAGAACGAGCAGGCAGACAGGCAGAGAGCTTCAATAACAACAACAATAATATTTATATAGCGCTTTTCTCCCTGGGGACTCAAATCGCTGTGACCCTGCATTATGCAGTCTCAAAGGCTAGGGAAAAGAGGTGAGTTTTTAGCCTTTTTTTTAAAGCTGTCCAGAGAGGGAGCCTCTCGTACTGATTGTGGAAGTGAGTTCCATAGAGTAGGGGCTGCGTAGGAAAAGGCCCGAGCACCAAATGTTAAGTGTATCCTGGGAATAATCAGCTTCATCTTATTGGCAGAGCGGAGGGTGCGTGGAGGGGCATAAAGTTCCAATAGATCCGCTATGTATTTGGGTCCCATGTGGCGTAGAGTCTTGAATGTCAGCAGGCAGATCTTAAAATTGATTCTCCATTTTACTGGCAACCAGTGAAGAGTTTGCAGTACTGGGGTGATGTGTGAGCTGCGGGGGGCATTGGCTAGGATTCTGGCTGCAGCATTCTGTACTAGCTGTAAGGGGCGCAGAACCTTATCTGTAGATCCGATGAACAGGGCGTTGCAGTAGTCTAGGCGGGAGGATACAAATGCATGAACCAGGGCAGGTAGGTCTTCAGCTGGGATAAGGTGTTTGATTTTCGCTATATTTCTTAGATGGAAGAAGGAAGACTTGACGACACCTGATATCTGCTGTTTGAGTTTTAGATTTCCATCCAGGATCACCCCAAGGTTTCGCACAGAGTCTTTATACTGTACAGTATCTCCCCCAATTGCTAGTTTGAGGTGGTGAGCGTTTTGAACTTTATCCATCATGTGTGGACCACTTACCACCAACACCTCTGTTTTGTTAGAGTTCAGCCTCAGCCAGCTTGGTGTTCATCCAATTTTGTAAATCCACTAGACACGCATTTATGGATGCTGATGGGTCTTGGGTGCCAGGCTTGAAGGACAGATACAGTTGTGTCATCTGCATAACAATGGTATCCTAGGCCATAGTTCTGGATTATTTTGCCCAGTGGGAGCATGTAGACTGCAAAGAGTAATGGTGATAGTACAGAACCCTGTGGAATTCCATAGGGAAGTGGCACTGGATTAGAGTAGTGTGTGCCCAGACATACTTGCTGTGTCCTGCCAGATAGGAAGGTCTGAAACCAGCTAAGAACAGTACCACTTAGGCCACAGTAATTCTTCAGTCGCTGGATTAGTATTTCATGATCCACAGTATCAAATGCTGCAGAAGAATCAAAATTGAGCAATCACCCTTGTCCCTTGCAGTAAGTAGATCATTCATTACTCGGACTAATGCCGTTTCAGTGCTGTGCCTTTTCCTGAATCCTGACTGAAAAGTATCAAAGATGTTGTTATCTGTAAGCCTGGCTTCCAGCTGGTTGGCGACTACTTTCTCGATAACTTTTGATAGGAATGGTAAGTTCGCCACAGGTCTGTAGTTGGTTACAGAATCAGGATCTAGTGATGGTTTCTTCAAGAGGGGTTTTATGATCGCTTTCTTTAGTTCTTCTGGGAAAAGTTCACTTTGCAAGGAGCACTGAGTGATTTTGTGAAGTGCTGGCCTGATCAGCTCTGGGCACTGCATTAAGGATCCAGTTGGGCCAGGATCCAGGTCGCAGGTAGTGGGGAGGAGACTATGAATGAGAATTCCAAAATCTTCTTCACTCAGAGTGTCAAAGACTTGCCATGGTGGTACGGTAGTAGGCAGATGCAAAGTCCAGTGGTCAATTGATCTTGGTGTAATGCTGGCACGGATGGTAGACACCTTGTTTGTGAAGAAGGCAGAGAATTCTTCACACCTTTCCCTGGAGAATGTGGTTGGGGCTTTTAGGCAGGAAGGATTGCAGAGTGATTCCACTGTGTGGAAGAGTTGACCAGCTCTGTTGTTGGCTGTAGATATTTTGTGCGAGATAAAGTCTGATTTTTTCTTAGTTATTGCTTATTGGTATTGTCTGAGGTGTTGAATTAGGCTAAATTTGTGCTCCTCAGACCCTGATTTATGCCACTGTCTTTCAAGTCTACGCCCTTTCTTTTTTAGATCCATGATGGTTTTGTCAAACCAATTAGCTTTCTGCTTTTTGGTTGCTGATTTGGTGCGCCATGGGGCAATACTGTCAAGTGTTTCATATATCGTGTTGTTGTACTGGGTTACTAGGGTGTTTGGGTCCATTTGACTGTGGAGCAGATTTGTAAAATCCAGGTTGGCAGTTATTCTCTCCGGTGTTAATTTATTCAGGGGACGGATTTTGATTGTTTCTTTAGGGAGCTGCTTGATAGGGTGATGTTCAATAGTAAACTGTATTATGTGATGGTCTGACCACACCACTGGGGTTACTGTTATGTTACTAATGTCCATTCCAAGGTGGAACAGTAAAGCTGGCCATACACTGGCCCGATTTGCGCCCGTTTCGACAGCAGATTCGATCACTGGGATCGAATCTGCTGCCAATTGTTCACGCTACATGCCGAATTTCGATCCATTTCGTCCGATCCAGTCGATCGCGCCGTGCGGAAAAGAGCCCTTCGCTAGCGGCGTTCGAGTGCCCGACGACCGACGCAATAGAGCCCGCATACATTACCTGCTCCGCCGGCGCGACTCCAGTCTCCCGGTCACCGCTGCTCTGTCTGCGCTCTGGTCTCCAGGTCCGGCATGCCTCACATCTTCTAGCCCGGCAGGAAGTTTAAACAGTAGAGCGCCCTCTACTGTTTAAACTTCCTGCCGGGCTAGGAGAAGTGAGGCATGCCGGACCTGGAGACCAGAGCGCAGACAGAGCAGCGTTGACCGGGAGACTGGAGTCGCGCCGGCGGAGCAGGTAATGTATGCGGGCGGGGGCAGCAGCAGCACCACCACCACAACAGATTGTGAACGGTTTCAGGCTGAAATCGGTTCACAATCTGTTTGCAATAAAGGTAGCCATACGATCCCTCTCTGATCAGATTCGATCAGAGAGGGATCTATCTGTTGGTCGAATCTGATGGCAAATCGACCAGTGTATGGCCACCTTAAGTCTAGCGTATGCCCTCCTCTGTGGGTAGCAGATTTTACAACTTGTGTGAAGCCTAGTCCACTCATGAGATTTATTAGTTCATTTGCATTTTGTGATTGAGTGTTATCAGCCCAGATGTTGAAGCTTCAATCACAGGTGTGTGAGCAGACAGAGGCAGCAGGCATAGTTTTACTACATAATGCACTGTTTTGGTTGTGATTTGTGCACGGATGGAGCTGCAGTCAGTCAGTTCTGTCTGTGTGACGTCATTCAAAGGTGAAGGGTAGAGAATCCGCTCTTGTACACCCATTAGAGGCAGTGAGGGGTGAAGGCAGCAAACAAACAGATGTTATCTCACTTTTACTGTGATGTCCTCCTGGCTTAGAATGCAGGCTGTGCTTTCAGGGATCCCAGACACATGGCTTAGAAGAAACAATCCAGGCACCAAGTTTCCAAGCCCTGTCTCTCTCCCCACACCCACCCCACCTGCCTGCACTGTGAACATTTACCTACAGAAGTAACAGTTTGTGGATAATGACTGGAAGTTGGTATCTGCGTTTGATGTGCGGGGGACATGGTAACTGCGTTTGATGTGCGGGGGACATGGTATCTGCGTTTGATGTGCGGGGGACATGGTAACTGCGTTTGATGTGCGGAGGACATGGTAACTGCGTTTGATGTGCGGGGGGGGGGGGGGGCTTATGGTAACTGTGTGTCATGTGCAGGGGACATGGTACCTGTGTTTAACCTGCGGAGGACATGGTATCTGCGTTTGATGTGGGGGGGACATGGTAACTGCGTTTGATGTGTGGGGGACATGGTATCTGCGTTTGATGTGCGGGGGACATGGTAACTGCGTTTGATGTTCGGGGGACATGGTAACTGCGTTCGATGTGCGGGGGACATGGTAACTGCGTTTGATGTGCGGGGGACATGGTAACTGCGTTTGATGTGCGGGGGACATGGTAACTGCGTTTGATGTGCGGGGGACATGGTAACTGCGTTTGATGTGCGGGGTACATGGTAACTGCGTTTGATGTGCGGGGGACATGGTAACTGCGTTTGATGTGCGGGGGACATGGTAACTGCGTCTGTGCGGGGGCATGGTAACTGTGTGATTTGCGGGGGACATGGTACCTGCGTTTAACCTGCGGAGGACATGGTATATGCGTTTGATGTGGGGGGGACATGGTAACTGCGTTTGATGTGGGGGGACATAGTAACTGCGTTTGATGTGGGGGGGGGGGACATGGTAACTGCGTTTGATGTGGGGGGGACATGGTAACTGCATTTGATGTGCGGGGGACATGGTACCTGTGTGTGATGTGCGGGGGACATGGTAACTCCGTTTGATGTGCGGGTACATGCTATCCGCGTTTGTGTGGGAGACACGTTATCTGTGCTTTATCTCTGTGTGTGTGTGTGTGTGGGGGGGGCGCCACAGGTTTTCTCACCTGGAGTGACAAAATGGCTAGAGGCGCCTCTGGTGCTGAGGACCTACTACAGGTCAAGATAAGTGCTTCAGAAAACAGAACTGTAGCCAACCAAGCTTGGTTGGAGCGCTCAGAGAAGCTCTTTTGCATAGATAACTCAAGTTACTTAATTCTTCCTGTGCTGGAAGCAAGATGAGGTTTGTATATGTGATACTAATGTTCTATTTCTTAGTTGTACTTTACATACAAATCATATCATAAGTTTATTTTCACTACAGATTCCCTTTAAGGGCTCTGCATCTGACACAGGAGTCCTGGGTTTGAAGCTCAACTCTTCCTGTTCTGTAAGCCAACACCTATTCATTAAGAAACCTTGCGCTAGACTCCTTAACACTGCTACTGCCTATATAGCGCGTCCTGGTGGCTGCAGCTCTGGCGCTTTGAGTCCGCCAGGAGAAAAGTGCAATACAAATGTTGTTTGTCTTGTTAAATTGCTGCTCCTGTAGAGCACTACTAGCTATGACTAATGCTTCATACACACTTGAGATAAGTCTTTGGAAAATGAAAGATCACAGACCAATTTTATCCCCTTCCATGTAGTATGAGAGCCATACTCTACACAGTCTATTCTATGGAGCTGCACTCCCCATCAGATAAAATCTTTGCAAGATGCTGCACACAAAGATGCCCGTACACACTCAAAAGATCATTATCTGCAAAAGATCTGTTCCTGCAAAATATCCATTCCTGCAAAATGCATTTATAGTCTGAGATCTGCAGATCATCATACACACCTTGTTTAACAGACTTCATCTGCATATCTGGCAATCATCTGCAGATCTGAAAATCCATCCTGGTGGATCTGATCTGCAGATGATCTGCAGATGATTGTCTGTTAAACAAGGTGTGTACGAGGATCGGCAGATATTATAGACTATGAATGCATTTTGCAGGAATGGATCTTTTGCAGGAACAGATATTTTGCAGATAATGATCTTTTGAGTGTGTACGGGCATCTTTGTGTGCAGCATCCTGCAAAGATTTTATCTGATGGGGAGTGCAGCTCCATAGAATAGACTGTGTAGAGTATGGCTCTCATACTACATGGAAGGGGGTAAAATTGGTCTGTGATCTTGCCTTTTCCAAAGACTTTTATCTCAAGTGTGTATGAAGCATAAGAAGCGATTGTAGCTCCAATATGCGTGAGCGTGATGCCTCTCTGTGGCCGTTTTCTAATTAGATTTGACCTTTATAACTTGAGCTGACTTTTACTTCAACTATTTGTTCTTGGTCTGGTTGAGCTGTTATCCTGTTCCTGGATTGTTGCAGAATGGTGAGCAGTGTTATTTTTTACATACTTAAGCTTATGTACCAGGACTGACTTTTAATAATGCAAAATGACTTTGTCATATCAGGAAGTCTGATCAATACAGCGCCCTGGTTGAGATAGAGTAGGTTGTGCCTCCCCTGAGTTTTTTTTTTTTTTTTTCCAGGAACAGGGATATTGGGGCAATGTAAGTCCTATTAGTGTCAGGCGCTACTTCTATCAAATTTAACCCAGCGAATTAGTATTATAGGCGATGGGTAAGCTTAGGGGGAAGGTCTAAGGGGTTCTTTGGAGTTAGGTAACAATTGTCACAAACTAGTGTGGCAATTTGTGTCGAGTGACATAAGAGCATCGGATAACCATAAAAAGTATTGGTTATTCATATGTTAAGGGTTCCATCAGTAGATTTTAGTAGTTTGAAAGGTGTGATGAGTGTAAATATTCCTTGTCCTCGGCCAATCTTGTTTGTTACCCTCCTCCCTTTTTTTGATAATGGGTGTGCAGGGAGGAAAATAAAAATAAAAATATGAATATAATCAGAATTGCAACTTACAATGTAAAAGGAGCAAATTTGGGTATGAAAAGAAATAGAATTTTAGACGAATTTAAGAGAAATAAAATAGATATCCGTTTCTTACAAGAAACACATTTTAAAACCGGGAAAGGTCCCCGCTTTTATGGTAAGGGTTCAGAAACCTGGGTTGTTAATGCATATGATAAAAAAAATCTAGGGGGGTAGCAATTATAATGAACTCTAAGTTACATTTTGCCATAGAGAAAGTATACAAAGACAACGAGGCGAGGGAGTTAAAGTAACGTATGTTAAGTAACGTAAATATGTATGCACCCAATAGAGGGCAGGTACTTAAGATAAAAAAATTCCTGGATAAAGTTAATAGGATGGCAAAGGGCAGGATCATAATCGGAGGCGACCTCAACCTAACCCTTGACCCCTTACATGATACATCAAATGGTAGCTCAGCTGTTCCAGAAAGAAGTCGACCACTCCCTAATAGAAAAGTTAAGATTGTTTGAGTTAGTTGATGTATGGAGAGTCTATAATACTGGATGCAGGGACTACACTTTTTTTTCTCCTGCTCATGCCATGTTTTCAAGGCTGGATTATTTTTTGATTCCTCAGAACCAACTCCTGGACATAATAGATACTAAAATTGGCAATTTTTCCTTTTCAGATCATGCCCCACTGATAATGACTATAAAATGGGCAGAACAACAAATACAAGAACGAATATGGAGGTTGAATATAGACTTCTTGAAAGAGGAGTCAGTGAAGACTGAGATTTCTATGGAGATCAAGGAGTTCTTCAGACTCAACCGACATGAGGACATTTCAGAGTCCATATTATGGGATACTATGAAATGTGTAATAAGGGGAATTTTAATTAAGATAAAATCAAGGACGGTAAAAGAAAAACAAAAATATCTGAATAATTTGTCAAAATTGAATGAGCTAGAGGCAAAGCACAAAAATAATATATCGGCTGCAGATTTTAGAGAATTAATAAACGTTAGGAATGAATTAAACTCAATGTTGAATGAAAATTGCAAAAAAGAATATGATAGGCTTAGAAACCGTTTTTCTTTTGGGGTAAATAGATCTGGTAAAATTCTGGCAGACCTGTTAAAAAAGGAAACTGCAAGCAATTTCATCAACTGTATTAAAAATAAAGCAGGAATGTCTGTCTTCAGCACCCAATCGATCGCGGAGATTTTTACAGAATATTATTATACTCTTTATAATCTGCCACATAAGGTATCTGAAGAGTATTCAAAAAAGTTACTGACAGCAGCTAAATTACCTAGCATACCAGAAGAGCTGCAAATGGAGCTAGAAGCCCCGGGTTTCGGAAAAAGAATTTAGGGAAGCGGTTTTAAATTCTGCCAAGGGCAAAAGCCCAGGGACAGATGGATATGTAATGGAATTCTATCAGGAATTCAGGGAGTAACTAGCCAGTCATTTTTGTAAAATGGTTAACGCATCTAATGTACAGCAGATGTTCACTGAGAACACTAACAAGGCTGTAATTACGGTAATACCAAAAGAAGGGAAGTCACTCCAAGAATGCTCTAATTAGAGACCAATACCCATAATTAATTCAGACGTAAAAATATACTCTAAAATATTGGCCACTAGGCTAGAAAAATTATCGGATACTGTGTTGGGTAAACAGTCGGGGTTTCGCAGGAATAAACATATTCATGATAATATTTATACCGCAATTAATTTTATCTTTAACTGTAGGAAACAAAAGCAAGAAGCTGTAGTAATTTCAGTAGACGCTGAAAAAGCCTTTGATAGGCTAGCTAGAGATTTTTTATTTCAAGCCCTTGATGGTTATGGAATTGGGGAACATTTTATAGATAGGATAAAAAAACTATATTCTAACCAGTCAGCTTGTGTAAAAATACGGTCATATGATGAAAGGTTTTCCAGTGAAGAATGGAGTAAGACAAGGCTGTCCTCTTTCCCCTATATTATATAACATTTGTATTGAATTACTGTTAAAGAGTATACAGGATAATAAGGATATTGAGGGCTGTTGTATCGGTAATAATAATAATAAAACCTTAGCATACGCTGACGATATCCTGTTAACATTGACAAACCCCGGTAACTCCTTGAAAACACTTGATATTTGATATTTTTAGTAAATGTTCAAACTTTAAGATATAAATAAAACCTCTATTCTGGACATTGGATGTTCTGAGGAAACAATTAAAACGGTATCAGATTGCTGTGCTTTCCCCTGGGCTAAAAAATCAATAAAATATCTGGGCATCGAGATCGGCAAGGAGTGTGGAGAACTCTTTGATCTCAACTTAAAGGAGCTTATACCACAAGGCAAAAAATTATTACAAGACTGGGATCGTCCCTATTTTAATATAGTTGGAACACCCTTCCAACTATATTAAAATAGGGACGATCCCAGTCAGGACAGGAAGAAGTGAAGCCTGCCGGAGCCCAGCGGAGAAGGAGCAGCGGTGACAGCGGGGATACGCGCCGGCCGGATCAGGTAATGTATTGCTACTAACGTCAGTCGTCGGACATTCGAACGCCGCTATCGACGCACTCCAGACCCGCTAGCGATCGAGCAAAATCTTCCGCACGGACGGATCGACGGGAATGATCGATTTAGGTTGGAAATCGATCGTTCGGTCAGCATTTGCGCAACGATTTCACTGCAGATTGGATCACAGTGATCGAATCTGCTTTATTTCGACAGGAAAATCGTTAAGTGTATGGGCCCCTTAACCACTTGAGGACCGTAGGCTTCACCCCCCCTCAAGGACCAGACCCTTTTTTTCCATTCAGACCACTGCAGCTTTCACGGTTTATTGCTCGCTCATACAACCTACCACCTAAATGAATTTTGGCTCCTTTTCTTGTCACTAATAAAGCTTTCTTTTGGTGCTATTTGATTGCTGCTGCGATTTTTACTTTTTATTATATTCATCAAAAAAGACATGAATTTTGTCAAAAAAATGATTTTTTTTTTTTAACTTTCTGTGCTGACATTTTTCAAATAAAGTAAAATTTCTGTATACATGCAGCACGAAAAATGTGGACAAACCTGTTTTTAATTAAAAAAAAACCCATTCAGCCTATATTGATTGGTTTGGGTAAAAGTTATAGCGTTTACAAACTATGGTGCAAAAAGTGAATTTTCCCATTTTCAAGCATCTCTGACTTTTCTGACCACTTGTCATGTTTCATGATGGGCTAGAATTCCAGGATAGTATAAATACCCTCCAAATGACCCCATTTTGGAAAGAAGACATCCCAAAGTATTCACTGAGAGGCATGGTGAGTTCATAGAAGATTTAATTTTTTGTCACAAGTTAGCGGAAAATGACACTTTGTGACAAAAAAGAAAAAAAAAAAGTTTCCATTTCTGCTAACTTGCGACAAAAAAAAAAATGAAATCTGCCACGGACTCACTATGCTCCTCTCTGAATACCTTGAAGTGTCTACTTTCCAAAATGGGGTAATTTGTGGGGTGTGTTTACTGTCCTGGCATTTTGGGGGTGCCTAATTGTAAGCACCCCTGTAAAGCCTAAGGGTGCTCATTGGACTTTGGGCCCCTTAGCGCAGTTAGGCTGCAAAAAACTGCCACACATGTGGTATTGCCGTACTCAGAAGTAGTATAATGTGTTTTGGGGTGTATTTTTACACATACCCATGCTGGGTGGGAGAAATATCTCTGTAAATGACAGTTGTTTGATTTTTTTTACACACAATTGTCTATTTACAGAGATATTTCTCCCACTCAGCATGGGTATGTGTAAAAATACACCCCAAAACACATTATACTACTTCTCCTGAGTACGGCGATACCACATGTGTGGCACTTTTTTGCACCCTAACTGCGCTAAGGGGCCCAAAGTCCAATGAGTACCTTTAGGATATCACAGGTCATTTTTGTTTCAAGACTACTCCTCACGGGGGGCGGAGTTTGCTATGCCCGTGTGAGGAAGCTTCCTAGGAGAGCTCCTGCTCCCGCTCACCTTTTTAACACATAAAGACAGGTTTTCAACCAGATACCAGACTCCAAAGTATGCCCGGGAAGTCCAAGAAGGGGCAGACTAAAGATACCCCTCAACGCAGGAACTCTCCACAACAGCCTTCAGTGGCACAGCTCTTCAAAAGGAACGAGGCCACACAAACTCCAGCTAAGATGGCTGCCGCAGCCTCTCCCCAGGCAGAATCCTCAAAGACGGACACAGAGTCTGTAACACACAGAGCCCTGAATGAAATTAGAGACTATCTACACAGTCTGCCCACCAAAGAAGATCTCGCTGAGCTTGCAGAACGTATCTCAGCTGCTACACGTGCAGACATACAGGGACTCCAGGACGAGCTGTTCAACCATGACGGGAGAATCACTGCGCTGGAAGCACAGGCAGTAGCCATGCAGAAAGAGATTAAGGCTCTAACGGCCTCCAGAGACCAACAGACCACGACTATTCACTGCTCAGAGCTGGCTTAGAAGACCTACAGAATAGAAGCCGCAGATGTAACATCAGAGTGAGAGGCCTTCCGGAAGAAATACTACCACAACAACTGGAGAAGACCCTCGCAGCCATCTTCAATGAGCTGCTAAAACAACCAGAGGGGTCGGAGATGAAGTTCGATCGAGTGCACCGAGCCCTCCGCGCCAAACCACAAATAAACGAGCCCCCCCCCGGGATGTGATATGCCGTTTACATCATTACAGCACAAAGGAGGCAATAATGATCGCAGCTCGGAATGCGGTTAGCATAATGGAAGCCGTTTACAGCTATACCAGGACTTGGCCCCAAGCACGCTTGCACAGAGAAGAGCGCTGCAGCCACTGCTTAAAGTACTACAGGAGGAAGGCATCACATATAAATGGGGATTTCCATTTCAACTGTTTATCCTAAAAGACGATCAATCCTTTACTCTACGTACACCGGCGGATCTGCCTGATCTATTCAAAACGCTAGATATACCTCAGGTCGAACTACCGGAGTGGCAACCTGAAAAGCTCCTGGTGGGACTACCACAATGCTCAAAGCGGCAGAGGAATGGGGACCGCCGCGTACAAGCAGATTAATGTCGCAGTTGGGATTGGAGCTGATTCAAACTTCCCTGCAGGGTCATGTGGATTCTATTAGTCGAAGATGTTCCCTTGAGACAGCTCCCACTCTCTCTCTATTTGGTTGGAATAGCCCCTCACTTCGGTTCCCATGTGAGCCTTACAGGTACTGTGACGGGGACTAACACCGGGATGTGGACTGGGGTACTTCTTTGCTTGGGTGGGGGTATCTGGGGAGATGGAGGTTTACCCTTATGATCTATCCACTACGTTATTATCTCGGAGGGGAGCAATCTCCTTCATTTCTATCTGGGACTACTGTACTGAACTGCAACTTTATATTGCAGCCTAGGACACACAAGCCCATATGTACTTTGCTGTAGACCTATCCTATAGCTCTTTAGCTTAATAAGAAAAGCAAGTCCAAAGTATATGTTCACTAAACACATACTACGCGATCTAACATATCATTATACACGGAGATACTATATGTGTTACAACTATACGGTTTGATTATGTGTTTTATATATGATGGTCTTTAAGATAACTGCTTTCAAATGTCTTAATATGCATCTGGCTGCCCACGTTTCCGGGGCTCACCACGGAGCGCATAACGCGGCTATTCGCGGCGCTGCGTGGCGAGCCCCTCGAGATGAGAGGGGTTGCTCTGGGAATACTCTGCAATCCAGCTACTTGTTGTTATGTGCAAGGGAATTATAGAAATCATTGCAATATTGGCTTGCCTGTCTGTCCGCTGATGCAGTTCGGCCTCCCGCCTTGTGCCGGAGCCCACTGGCATAGCTGAAGGCACTTTAAAAATACGGAGCATGGTAAGGTGACTTAGCTAGAGCTGCGCAGCACAGTCCTTGAGTGTAGTTTGATGAGAGACACTCGAGACTTAGGGTGCCTCCTGTTCCCACATATCATCCGCACATCCAATATGACCTATACTTTCTCATGCGAGAAGTTATACCCAATACCATACCTAATAAATCTAACAGAGGAGAGGGGTGGCGACAGACAGGGACTTATCCAACTTTTTCTCTTGTAGGACACAGCACACTGACCACATAGCAATATACCTGTCTTATTAAACTAAACTCTTCCTAAGGTGAGTGGGAGCGGAGAAGTGGGCCTCGCATTACCAGGGTTGGCTTCTCCTTTCCCACATAGGACAGTCCTGATTTTCAGGACAATAGTGTTGGCGAAAGCCTCAGCCTTAGTCTCCTTCACGTTGAAGTTGACGCAAGGGTTTATTATTAAACTTACTTTCTGTTCACCGATGTTTGGGGATGGGTTACTGGGTTTTCCTCTAGGTGTGACATTGAGACGCTATATACATAGAAGATTGTTGTTATGACGCACATGAAGGTGTTGACCATCAACTCCAAAGGGCTCAATATCCCTGAAAAAAGGCGAATGCTCCTGACTGATATGCGGAAACAGAAAGCACATATAATAATGATCCAGGAAACTCATTTTAAAGAAGGTGCACACCCAAAGCTCAGCAATAAGCATTTCCCCATATCATACTTTAGCTCCTCTCCTGGTTCGAAAACCAAAGGTGCTGCAATTCTCATTAGTGAGATGCTTCCATTCACTGAAATAGCAACTAAGGCAGACGATCAGGGTAGATTTGTTCTGGTGAAATGTATTATCAAAGATCAGAAATACACGATTGGCTCTGTTTATGCTCCCAATATTGATCAGGACAAGTTTATTCTGAAATTTCTTACTGAACTGGATGCCTTTAGGGATGGAAGCATCATAATAGGGGGGGACCTGAATGTCGCTCTCAACCCGCAATTGGATGCCTCTCATGGTCGCTCCTCAGTAGCTTATGCCAAACTTAACAGGATCAAGAGGGCCCTCCATGAGAGACAACTTGTGGATGCTTGGAGGGTGACACATCCCACTACAAAAGATTTCTCCTACTACTCGACGGTGCACAATATCTACTCTAGATTGGACTACATCTTAATATCGCATAACCTACTTTCTGAACAGGTGGCTGCAGATATAGGTATTATCTCTTACTCAGACCATGCACCAGTATGCGTAACGCTCAACTATAAATCCAAAAGAGAAAAACCATTCACATGGAGAATGAATATCTCGCTGATGGATGAGCTAGGAGCAAAGGATGCCATACTAGAGCAGATACAAGAATATTTCTCACTTAATGATAAAGGGGATGTGTCGCCTTCCATTATATGGGAGACGCATAAATGTGTGTTAAGGGGCTTCCTGATTAAAATGGGCATGAGACGCAAGAAAGAGAGAGAGGGGAGGATCAGACAGCTACTGGGGGAGATACGAGAACTGGAGAGAAAACATAAAGATTTTCCTTCAGGCTTCCGGTTCCGGCGCCTGCATGAGCGGCTAGGAGGAGAAGAGCTCCGGCTGAACCTTTCCGCAGCGGCAAGATTACCAGCTTAACGCAGCCATCGGAGACACTCAGCCCGCTCCCACAGCTGCCTGGCATTCCTAAGGTGCCCACAGACACCATATGGATAAATACCTGAAGGGCGCAGGGAACAAAACGCCGAAGGGAGCGGCAGCCACGAGATCCAAGATGGCGGACGGCAACACAGAGAAAAGTAATAAGCAGCGCCCCAAGAAGGGTGACGAGGCAAGAACAGCTGCAAACACACCTGATTGTGACTCCGGAGATGACATGCAATCCGAGCAAGGTGATCAGATCAACCCGCAAATAGATTACAAACAACTTGCACAGGAGGTGGGTAAAGTGCTTGTTCCGGAAATCCGTAACATGATAGACTCGGCCATTACTAAGGCCCTTCAACAAGTTAAGCAGGAACAACGAAAACAAGGAGAAAGGCTGAAGGAAGTAGAAAAACGGCTCAGCACTTGTGAAGACGAATTGCGAGAGGCCCAATCATCCATAGACTCGCTGCTACACGACAACGCCACAGCACACGAGAGAATCGAAGACCTTGAAAACAGGTCCCGCCGAAACAACGTGCGCATAGTAGGGATCCCGGAGGACATCCCAGCCACACAACTGCCCGCCCTGTGTTCGAGGGAGATTCCCACTCTCCTGGGTATTGCCGAAGAGTTGAAGGTGGAACGCGCTCATCGTGTGGGGCCCCCAAACAGTAAGCGCAAAGATAGGCCAAGGATGATCATGGCCAGATACTTAAACTTTGCAGACAAAATGAGCCTGATGACAGCCTACAGAGCGGCCTCCTCGGGCCTTACATATGCAAATAAAGAAATACGCTTGTTCCAAGATTACTCGTTAGAAGTGTCCAAGAAAAGACAAACATTCGGGAAAATATGCAGCATACTATACAGCCGTAATATTAAATTTACGCTGGCCTACCCAGCAACACTGCGTATTACGGACGAAGACGGAAAAGTCACTGCATACCACACTCCGGAGGAAGCACAGAACTATCTGGATGGGGCCCCAGCGGCGAGACGATCTAGATCAACATCCCCGGCGGACTGATGGAGTACCCCGAAAGTATTGGTAGCTATGAGAATTATAACTCATTTTTGAACCATTTCAGTGGCTTATACCCACCATTATTGTTTTTCTTCTAAAGCAATGAGGACAAGAACTGTGGTATCCTCTAACGCTACCATTTAGGCGGGGATTTGCCTAGGCTGGCATGAACTGTCCGGGAAAAGACGTATTACCTAATAGAAACCTACCACTTTCATTGTGATTTCTTGCCTTGTCACTTTTTGTTTACTTAGACCAAGCACAGGGAACCCCCGAACCAAAAGTCTATAGCACGTATCACCTGTTTTGTTTATCCTTTACTGTTTTCATGCTGTGGGGAGGTTCTCGGAGAACGAGGAGAAGGCTCATACAGGGAAGAGGTGAAGTCTATGCCGATAAGGCGAACTGATTTGTATTTTACATTTTACCTTTCGATTTTGAATATTAGGGAAAAGGGAGAAGAGGGGGGGGGGGGAGGGAAGAGACCTATCTCTGTATGTCTACACAAGCAATGCAAATTTTAAATATAAGCTGCAGTCGTATCAACCAACAAGGCCTTAGTAAATGCGTATAGTCACGTGGAATGTAAAGGGACTCCAGTCCCCAAACAAACGTACTAAGGTCCTGGCCCATCTTAAAAAGATGCGCCCGGACATATGTATGTTGCAGGAGACACATTTGGGGCCTGAACAGATCCCCTATCTGAAAAAGAGTTGGGTGGGCGTGGTCTACGGAACCCCGGCGGTTAACAAAAAGGCAGGTGCGATAATTCTAGTAAACAAACGCTTCAAGCACCAATGCCTCCATCAAGAACATGATGCTGAGGGAAGGTGGATACGACTGCACATACAAATAGCCACTGAACAACTAGTTCTACTTAACGTATATGCTCCTAATGGCGACAACAAAGCATTTTTTGATAAACTAGTTAAACAAATAGCAAAGATAAAAGAGCCCCTAGTGTTGGGCGGAGATATGAACTCAGTATTTGACCGCCTGGTGGATAGAAGCTGCTCGAATGCGACACTGCGACAATCAGACACTAGACTATCCGCAATGCTGGAAGCAACTAATTTACTAGATGCCTGGCGATATTTGAAGCCTTTTGAAAGAGAATACACTTTCTATTCATCTAAGCATAACACATGGTCGAGAATTGATACCCTATTCATAACAGATAGACTTGCCAACAGGTTACATTCCTGTGTGATAGGAGACATACTTATCTCTGACCATGCCCCAGTCACTCTACAAATACAAGACTTGATTCCAAGAAACTCTGAATATATATGGAGATTTCCTACAAGCTTGTATGGAGATGAAGCGTTTGAGCAGCTTCTACACAGCTGGTGGGTAGAATATGATTATGACAACAAGCAGCATAAAAACACACCATTCTTGTTCTGGGAAACGGCAAAAGTAGTATTGAGGGGTAGACTAATCTCCTATGTAGCCGCCAGGAAAAAACAGCTCACTAAGCAGTATATAGAAGTGGTAGGCCAGGCCAGCAGATCACAAAAGAACTATCTAAAAAACCCCTCCCCTCACACAAGGGAACACTGGATGAGAGACAAAGCAAAAGCGGACCTATGGTTTTCTACCAGGGCAGCTCTCTATAAAGCACAATCTGATCTGTTCTTTCACAGATTTGGGGATAAGGCGGGCAAGTTGGTAGCAAACATTGCATCCAAGCAACTTAAGAAACAAGAGGTCCCGATCATACTACGAAACGATGCTGGTGACCTGGAGCATGAGCCAAGACTAGTGAACGACATTTTCACCAAATTTTACACCAAAATATATAAGACAGATGCCACTCAACAGACTGACCCTGATGCCTTTTTAACAAAAATTAGGTTACCAACGGCATCAGCCTCAGAGATGGAATTACTAAATGCAACAATAACTAAGCGGGAGGTTCTCCAGACAATAAAAACATTAGCTAATGCAAAATCGCCAGGGCCTGACGGCCTCCCAGCAGAATTTTTTAAAATATTAAAAGAAGATGTAGCAGAACCACTGACACATGTTTATAACCACATAATGAAAACAGGGCAATATCCAAATACTGGCAAATTAGCCTATATCAAACTTATCCCAAAAGAGGGGCGAGACCCAACGAACCCAGGGTCTTACCGCCCAATCTCTCTACTAAACCAGGACATGAAAATCCTTTCCAAAATCCTAGCAGATAGATTGGCGCAGATAGTGCCAAAACTAATTCATCCGAACCAAACAGGTTTTATAAGAGGTAGAGCGGCAGTGAGTAATGTGAGGAAAATCTTAGCAGTTTTAGAACAAGCAAAAGCATATCCCTGTACTTATCAAAAATCGGCTGTCCTTGTGCTTGATGCAGAAAAAGCCTTTGACAATGTGGAGTGGGATTGGCTGTGGGCGACGCTAAAAAGATACAACATTACAGGACCTTTTCTAACAGCAATCCAAGCTATGTACGCTGAACCGACCGCCAAAATAGTTACGCAAGGCTACACCTCTACACCTATTAGTCTAACTAAAGGAACAAGACAGGGATGCCCACTGTCACCCTTACTATTTAATCTAGCACTAGAGCCTTTGATGGTCACTCTGAGACATCGCATCCCTGGCATACAAATAGGAGACATCAGTGTACAGCAAACACTATTTGCCGACGACGCGGCCCTATTTTTACATGACCCCTCCCACCAAGTATCTGAAGTATTTCAAATAATAGAAGAAATGGGAGAAATAATAGGATATAAAATCAATAAGGATAAGAGCTTTCTTTTCCCACTGTCCAAGCAAGCTCAGACCCAAGAATGGCAACAACTAGGAATTCCAGTAAGCACCGCAAATTTCAAATACCTAGGTGTAAACATACCAAGAGATCCTGCGAATCTCTACGCAGTTAATTATACGCCTCTTTTGAAAAGCATCATAGAACAATTAGCTAGGTGGCATACCTTACCGATAGGCCTAGCGGGCAGGGTAGCCTTATTCAAAATGGTGTCGATGGGAAGGCTCTTATATCCCCTGCAGACAATCCCACTCCTTATCAAGCACAAGGACCTGAAATCACTAAACTCAGCCCTCATTAAATTTCTATGGATAGGGAAAAAGCCAAGAATGGCATTAGCCAAGCTACAATGCCCAAAGGATCTGGGGGGCCTAAACATACCAAACATTAGAGCCTACAACCTAGCCGCTCTCATTAGGCATGCTAGGGACTGGCTAAACCAAACTAGCTCACATTCCAATTATCCCTTAGAGGCTGAGATGGCCTTACCTTGGTCACCAGTGGGCCTGCTACATGCCAATATTAAACGTTTGTCCCTACGAATAAGAATAAATGCAATCTTTCGTGATACAATCGCAGCCTGGCAAGCAACCAGGAAAATGTTCCGACTTCCAACACGGGTCTCTAAATACCTGCCAATTTGGGGCAACCCAGAATATCCACCGAGCACACAGCAATCACATTTCTTGATCTGGGATCAGAAGGGCATAAAAACCTTAGGACATCTACTAGATATCAGAAGGGGATCTTGGAGAACCTTTCCTGAGTTAAGGCTAACATACCAATTATCAAGAAATGACATCTTCCCATATATGCAGATCAAATCTCTAGCGCATTCATTAATCCAACAGATAAGACAGGTAGCAGAAATCACACCTTTTGACTCCTATGTAGGGCCTGGCGGAGGCTCTAAGTCTCTGTCAGAACTATATAAAGGATTACAATCGCTTGGAGTGGCAAAAATTAAAAACCAGCTCTACAAAACATGGAGCTCCACCCTTTTAGACGATAATGCTGCCGATAAAATCATATCAGGTTGGAACACAATACAAAGAAACATAACTAATGAAGTCTGGAGAATCTCCCATCTACTTCTGATGCACAAAGCAAAATTTGCTTTCAACATCAAGTATAAACAACCCCCAGCACATTATAGACCTTTCTGCCCAAAGTGTGGGGAGAGGGAAGCTGACTTACTGCATTGCATCTGGTCTTGCCCCTCCATCACTCGGTTCTGGGATAAGGTATTAAACTATGCTAACAAACTCTGTGCTAAAAAGATAGTGAAAGACCGCTTCCTATGTCTATTTAACCATACACCTAGAGAAACCGAGGATATCTCTCTAAGGCCATCAGATTTATTCCACCTATTATTGATAACAGCGAGAAAAGTGATCTTCAAGAAATGGCTAGAGCAAGACCCTCCCACAGTGATGATGGTCAAACAGGAAATGCATAGATTGTTCACACTAGACAAAATGAACACACTGCAAGCCAAAGACAAGAGAACCAAAGCTTTCATGAGAACATGGAAAAAATTTATCTTAACCCAACTCTCTGAAACTGAGCGAACAGCGTTAATGGGGAATTTCACATACACAAAGTGGTACCTAACTGAACAGCTACATGGCACACTAGGCCGACTTGAGAGGTAATTAACTGTTAAATCAGCTGCTTCTTATTGTACAATGCCAACTGGCTAGTAAATACAAGATAAACACATACAGAGATAAGGAAAAGGGGAGGGAGGGATGTTTTCTGAGGGAGGGCTATAGGAGGGTGGGAAGGAGCTAGGGAGGAGGGGAGCACCACCGTATTAGTGATGGGGAAGAAATATTGAAAACCCATAGCTCATGACCTGTATGTCATCTTCCAAATGTCTATGAATATATATCTCATAATATCTTTGATTGTAAACGTTGACCTTTTGGGAATACATTCCCCACTCTGTACATTGTTCTGGCTATGTTTGCTATGGAAATAATAAAAATATATTTCAAAAAAAAGATTTTCCTTCTGCGGAGGCCATGACACCCTTACAGAAGGCCAGAATGGCGCTTAACACAATATTACAGGATAGTGCGAAACACGCAGCTAGGAGATGCCAACACGCATTTTACATGCATGGTAACAAATCGGGTAGATTGCTGGCCAAAGCACTTAGACAGCAGCAACAAAGAACATATATAGCCCAAGTAATTGATCGTAAGGGGGTGAAACACATCAGAAGTGAGTCCATTGCATGCACTTTTCGTGAGTTCTACCACAAACTCTACAATTTAAAACAGTCCAGTAGTGAAAATCTCAAGGAACCCTCTATAGAGGAGATGGATGCTTACTTATCCCGAGCCAACCCAAAACAATTAGACCAGGAAATGAGACAAGCTCTAGAGGAACCTTTCACAGAGGCCGAAATCTGCAAAGCAATAGCAGGAATCAAGCCGGGAAAGGCTCCGGGGCCGGACGGGTTCCCTGTCGAGTACTATAAAAAATTCAGTGGGGCCTTGATACCCTATCTCTGTAAAACCTTTAATGCCATGGCTACAGGACATGAGGCAGTTAAATTCACCACACAAACTCTGGAATCACATGTAACAGTTATTGCCAAACCCAATAAGGATCCAGCAGCTTGCGGAAGCTATAGGCCTATCTCGCTGATAAACTTAGACCTAAAAATTTATGCAAAGGTTTTAGCTAACCGACTAGGTGAACATATGAACCACCTGGTACACTGGGATCAGGTGGGCTTTATACCCAACAGGGAGGCAAGAGATAATACCATCAGGGTCCTGGACCTGCTTCAGTTCTCACGATCAAGTAGCAAACCTTGCATGCTGCTTTCCACGGATGCCGAAAAGGCTTTCGATTGTGTGGGCTGGAGTTGGATGAGGGCAGTCCTAAAACGATTAAATTTGGGAGACAGAATGTTAAATTGCATAGATTCCCTATACTCCTCCCCTACTGCAAAAATTAAGGTCAATGGAATCCTGTCAGACTCCCTGCAGATAGCTAATGGTACTCGACAGGGATGCCCACTCTCGCCACTAATTTTTGCGCTAGCACTGGAGCCTTTCCTGTGTACTATTAGGAAGAATGATTCGATATCCGGTTTAACTGTTGGCCACACTAAACATAAGGTAGCTGCATACGCAGATGACCTGCTCTTCTTTCTCACGCAACCTATAACCTCCCTACCAAACTTGCTTGCGGATTTCGAACGGTTCAGTAAACTGTCCTTTTTTAAAATAAATTTGGACAAATGCGAGGCATATAATGTGAACTTGCCTGATGAACAAGTTAACACTATCCAGCAAAACTTCCCCTTTAAATGGAACCCTTCCTCCATTCGATACCTGGGGACTAATATCTCAAGATCTTTGAAAGAGACCTTTGAATTAAATTTCCCCCAAATCCTAGCGACAATAACAGCTGACTTACGAAAGTGGGACATGCCCCAACTTTCCTGGTTAGGAAGAATCGCCGTAGTGAAGATGAATGCGATGCCCAGGATCTTGTATCTATTCCAGACGCTCCCTATTGAGATTCCTCTCTCTTTCTTGAATAAGGTCCAAATGATCTTCAATAAATATATCTGGAGAGGAAAACCTCCACGCCTCAAACGAGAGATTTTATACTGCCCCAAACAAGAAGGGGGTCTTGCTCTGCCTAATGTTAGAAGATACTACTATGCTTCTGTGCTTACTAGAATAGTAGATTGGAACAGACATGTCACATATAAACAATGGGTTACACTAGAACAGGATCTCTCGTATTACTCCCTCACAGACCTTACTTGGATCTCACAGAAACCAGAGGTTAGACTACAACTTCCTCCACTATGTCATACGACCCTTCACGTCTTTCAGAGAGCAAATTCTTCTCTTTCACTAGCTCCTGTCCCATCTCCTTTACTCCCGCTCTCAAATAATCCCTTTATAGGTGTAGATGGATTGGACCGTACTAGACACAGATTTATAGACCCTAGGAAGCTGAGATTTGTAGACTTATGCATGGGAGGACACTGGGTGACATTGAGGGACATTAAACAAAAACCATCATGTGCAAACACTAAATGGTGGGAATACCTACAATATAGACATTATCTGGCAACACGAGGCTTCTCTCCACAGATGCTTAGGCAAAGAACAGACTTCGAAAATCTATGTATATCACTAGGACCGACTAAAAAATCTATCTCAACAATCTATGAGATTTTGGCTTTATTGGCAATCCCGTCTCTCCCGTTCTTTCATATGTGGGAAGCTGAGCTCGGTAGAGCCTTCTCATCTCCTCAGAAAATGAGAATTTGCACCTTTGCACATAAGTCCTCAAGAGCAGCCAGAATGCAGGAAATTAATTATAAAATACTCACTCAATGGTATTACACACCCAATAAGCTGCATAAAATCTTCCCTGATATAGAGGATAAATGCTGGAGATGTGGAGAGAGGCCAGGCACCTTATTTCACATCCTATGGTCATGCGATAGATTGGCAGATTTTTGGAAGAGGATTGAGAGATTAGTTAAAGCTGTGACAGACAGAAATTCCCCATTTGTCCCGGAGTTCTACCTACTCCATTTAAATGATTGGTCAATGAAACAATACAAGAGATCAGTAGTACGCCATATACTTAATGCCGCTAAGAGAATTCTGATCAGACATTGGAAACAGGCTGATCCCCCAGAAGCTGAGGAGCTGGTGAAGGAAATAGACGAAATTCAATTCATGGAAGATCTTTCCCATACTGCATTAAACTGCACAGAGGCATATAGCAAAACCTGGTCCTTTTGGACATATTTCAGGCACTCTGAGGATTTTGAGGGGGTTCTACATGGCTCTGAATAAAAAATTTGGCACATCACGGTTTTCAGATGAGGAAAGACATTGGAGTTGAAAGGGTCTATACTTACCTTTTTGTATTTTCACACTTTAAAATACATTAGTAAATTGATCATACTGCTAATTTTGTCACACCTGGAGGAAAGGGGGGTGGGTTGTGGGTAAGGGAGTTAATAGGAAAATAATTGACATATGTCTGCTTACAATACTGTTAGTACATATTTTAGTTCTGTTGAACAATGTTAGTTGCTGGTTAGGCAATATTCAGATATGACTTAATGTATAGTCTGTATAGGATGACCAGTTTCAAATACCATCATTCAGTATAGTCCTATTTTTGACACCTATGGTATATATAATGATGATTTATTGGGATGTATGCTTATAAGGGTCATATACTTATAACGTCTACATTATGTCATACTTATACTTCATTTATAAATATATGCTGTATGTGAATGATATGTTGGAATTTGCCAATAAAAAGATTTTGAAGACTACTCCTCACGGTTTAGGGCCCCTAAAATGCCAGGGCAGTACAGGAACCCCACAAATGACCCCATTTTAGAAAGAAGACACCCCAAGGTATTCCGTTAGGAGTATGGTGAGTTCATAGAAGATTTTTTTTTTTGTCACAAGTTTGTGAAAAAAAAACAATTAAAATCAATTTCCGCTAACTTGTGACAAAAAAATAAAATCTTCTATGAACTCACCATACTCCTAACGGAATACCTTGGGGTGTCTTCTTTCTAGAAGGGGGTCATTTGTGGGGTTCCTATACTGCCCTGGCATTTTAGGGGCCCTAAACCGTGAGGAGTAGTCTTGAAACCAAATGTCGCAAAATGACCTGTGAAATCCTAAAGGTACTCATTGGACTTTGGGCCCCTTAGCGCACTTAGGGTGTAAAAAAGTGCCACACATGTGGTACCGCCGTACTCAGAAGTAGTATAATGTGTTTTGGGGTGTATTTTTACACATACCCATGCTGGGTGGGAGAAATATCTCTGTAAATGACAATTGTTTGATTTTTTTTTTTTACACACAATTGTCCATTTACAGAGAGATTTCTCCCACCCAGGTTGGTTATGTGTAAAATACACCCCAAAACACATTATACTACTTCTCCTGAGTACGGCGGTACCACATGTGTGGCACTTTTTTACACCCTAAGTGCGCTAAGGGGCCCAAAGTCTGAGTACCTTTAGGATTTCACAGGTCATTTTGCGACATTTGGTTTCAAGACTACTCCTCACGGTATAGGGCCCCTAAAATGCCAGGGCAGTATAGGAACCCCAGAAGTGACCCCATTTTAGAAAGAAGACACCCCAAGGTATTCCATTAGGTGTATGGCGAGTTCATAGAAGATTTTATTTTTTGTTAGAAGTTAGTGAAAAATGACACTTTGTAAAAAAAAAAAAACAATAAAAATCAATTTCCGCTAACTTTTGACAAAAAATAAAATCTTCTATGAACTCGTCATACACCTAACAGAATACCTTGGGGTGTCTTTTTTTTTTCTAAAATGGGGTCACTTGTGGGGTTCCTATACGCCCTGGCATTTTACGGGCCCAAAACCGTGAGTAGTCTGGAAACCAAATGTCTCAAAATGACTGTTCAGGGGTATAAGCATCTGCAAATTTTGATGTCAGGTGGACTATGAGGGGGCGAATTTTGTGGAACCGGTCATAAGCAGGGTGGCCTTTTAGATGACAGGTTGTATTGGGCCTGATCTGATGGATAGGAGTGCTAGGGGGGTGACAGGAGGTAATTGATGGGTGTCTCAGGGGGTGGTTAGAGGGGGGAATAGATGCAAGCAATGCACTGGCGAGGTGATCAGGGCTGGGGTCTGAGTGCGTACTGAGGGTGTGGGCGGGTGATTGAGTGCCCTAGGGGCAGATAGGGGTCTAATCTGATGGGTATCAGTGACAGGGGGTGATTGATGGGTAATTAGTGGGTGTTAAGGGTAGAGAACAGATGTAAACAATGCACTTGGGAGGTGATCTGCACTTGGGAGGTGATCACCCACCCACACCAATAGATCGCCCGCAGATCCGACGATCTGCGGGCGATCTATTGGTGTGGGTGGGTGATCATATTGCCAGCAAGGGGCAGGTTAGGGGCTGATTGATGGGTGGCAGTGACGGGGTGATTGATGGGTGGCAGTGACAGGGGGTGATTGATGGGTGATTGACAGGTGATCAGTGGGTTATTACAGGGAAGAACAGATGTAAATAATGCACTGGCGAATTGATAAGGGGGAGTCTGAGGGCAATCTGAGCGTGTAGGCGGGTGATTATTTGCCCGCAAGGGGCAGATTAGGGTCTAATCTGATGGGTAACAGTGACAGGTGGTGATAGGGGGTGATTGATGGGTAATTAGTGGGTGTTTAGGGTAGAGAACAAATGTAAACAATGCACTTGGGAGGTTATCTGACGTCGGATCTGCGGGCGATCTATTGGTGTGGGTGGGTGATCAGATTGCCCGCAAGGGGCAGGTTAGGGGCTGATTGATGGGTGATTGACAGGTGATCAGTGGGTTATTACAGGGGGGATAGAGGCATACAGTACACAGGGGGGGGGGGGGTCTGGGGAGAATCTGAGGGGTGGGGGGGTGATCAGGAAGGGAGCAGGGGGCAGTTTAGGGAACAGGGGTCTGGGGGGTGGGCGGGGGAGGGGGGTCTGAGGGGTGCTGTGGGCGATCAGGGGGCGGGGGGGGGAATCAGTGTGCTTGGGTGCAGACTAGGGTGGCTGCAGCCTGCCCTGGTGGTCCCTCGGATACTGGGACCACCAGGGCAGGAGGCAGCCTGTATAATAGGCTTTGCATACATTACAAAGCCTATTATACGTATGGATCTGCGGGTATGTGTATTCCTCCGCCCGCTGGCGCTGCTAAGTGGCCGGCGAGCTGGAGGCTAAATCCCCGGCCATCGATCCCCGGCGGAGGATCGCGTCACGGATGACTCGATCGCTCCGCCCATGCCCCTACAAGGACCGCCGCCAATTGTACATGCGGCGGTCCTTGCGGGATCCACTTTTCGGCCGCCCCTGTGCAGTGGGCAGTCGGTAAGTGGCTAATAGTGTTAGTTGCTAGAGCTAGCTGCTGGGTATTATCTTTGTATCTACTGTCTATTATCTTGCCTGTGTACTGGACTATCCTTCTGATTGCTGCCTGGGCTGACCTCTGCTAATTTTGACCACTCTATTGTCTCATCCCTTGTACCCAATATTGTCTGTGTGTGTGATCTCTGGCTTGTTGACTACGTTATTGCTTACTCCTCGGATTGAAAAATAACTGGATCATGAACCGATTCATTTGGTTCATTTGACTGAGGAGTGTGTGGCTAGCAGTAACTAGTTGCTAGTCACTCCCCTCCCCTGCTAAATGGCCCAGACATCTATTATTCCTCCACCTGGCTCCTCCTCCTTCAGCTGTGTGTTGTGGACCTTTTTCCACTTGCTGCGTTTTTGGCAAAAACGCAAAACGCATGCATTTTGCTCATTCTCAGGCCCCAGTCACACCTAAGCGTTTTGCTGTCGATTTCGGCAAAACGCTCAAATGCTAGCGCTTTTGAAAGCGTTAGTGTAATAAAAAACCTATGTACCCGTTCTTACTTGGGCGATTTGTGCTAATAGCCGCAAATCGACCAAAATCTCGAAACGCGATCGCGGAAAAATCGCTGCGGTGTTCAGTGATTTTTCAACTGAGAAACCACTCACCCAAAACGTTTTGCTGTTTCAAGTGTGAATAGGGCCTTAAAGAGACTCTGAAGTCTCCTTAAAATCTAATTTTTATTTTAAAAACCTCTTATGTTTGCCCTAACTAAAACACCGCATCCCTGCGGCTGAAATCTAACTGAATCCCCCCCCCCCAAGTAATCAAGAGGCTTGGCAGTGGGATATTTAAAAAGCGGGATATACAATGCCCATTAAATAAATTATGCAGAACACACAAAAACTTACTATATATTTAAAAAGTGTATCAAAATTTATTGGAAAATTAATATATAAATATTACCATTAAAAAGCACATGGGATGGCCACCCCGTCACAACCCATCCATCCCAGCACACACATCTCCAGACCGCAAACATCCGCTGGCATCTAAAGCTAACTGTGAGTAGCAATGATGAAAAGTCATCCCCTGTCTTCAATGGTATAAAGCAGCATAACAGTCTCTTGGTTCAAAAATGTGGAGGGCAAGATCACACTGTTGTAGCAAAGCAATTGCACACATATGAACCATGTAGTTCAAAGATGACAGTCCAATGCAAAGTGATTAAAGGGATACTGTAAGGGGGTCGGGGGAAAATGAGCTGAACTTACCCGGGGCTTCTAATGGTCCCCCGCAGACATCCTGAGCCCGCGCAGCCACTCACCGATGCTCCGGCCCCGCCTCCAGTTCACTTCTGGAATTTCTGACTTTAATGTCAGAAAACCACTGCGCCTGCGTTGCCATGTCCTCGCTCCCGCTGATGTCACCAGGAGTGTACTGCGCAGACACAGACCATACTGGGCCTGCGCTGTGCGCTCTTGATGACATCAGCGGGATCGAGGACACGGCAACGCAGGCGCAGTGGTTTTCAGACTTTAAAGTCTGAAATTCCAGAAGTGAACCAGAGGCGGGGCCGGAGCATCGGTGAGTGGCTGCGCGGGCACAGGATGTCTGCAGGGGACCATTAGAAGTCCCGGGTAAGTTCAACTCATTTTCCCCTGACCCCCCTACAGTATCCCTTTAAAGCATAAAGCAGTGGAAGAGCATGCATAATGAGATGAATATGCAGGAAGCCATGCTGTGTGCAAGCACATGTAACACCAGCCAGAAATACACAACTCGTGCGCTTCAGCGCACCTCAGCTCTGCAGCAAAGAAATGTACGTTGCAAATGGCTTATCTCACCATGTCCATGGAGTTAAGATATGTGCTCATCTCACCGCATTGGTTCAGTGTCCGCAAATTCCATATGTCCTCCTGAGAGTGCAGGATGAAGGATGCCCATAAGTTGCTGGTATAGTCCACCTAGATGACAGAGGGACTACAGGTCCAAGCAGAGGCTGACATGGTCAGCCTGACTGAACAGCTTGCACGGCGGTGGGCCCTTTAACAGACCTGTAGCATGTGGCAGGATGGGGGTCGGGACGACATGGCGTCCCATGCAGGGATTGTGCGGCTCCCCCGACGTTTCGCCGGCTTTATGAAGGGGGCGTGGCACATACGTCCCAATGGCTTTTGACTATCGTCTGGCTGATCAACTACATTCTCCGCCCATTCATAACGTCACTCGCAAGAAACTGGCCGCCGGGAGAGAGGCAGGCACAGGGTGGGCATAGGCTAAAGACTTGCAGTGGGAGCAACGCTGTTCCGCCGTGCAGCAATCTAGGGTCATCTATAAAAATGGGGATCACAGATATACATATAGATCCCGAAATGGCACCCACAAATGCCAGTTCACACAAAGTGTGAAAATAATAAAAAAAAAAAAAACACGGACCTATATTGATGACAACGCTGCTCTCACATATTGAACCACCCCGTCTGCCTGTCACTCACCGTGGATCACACACACACTAGAAACACTGGTGCAGCGAGATTAAAGTTAGGGAGTCAGTGTGTGGTCCAGTGAATATTCCTGTACGTTCCACTAATGATGATGAAATTCAGTCTCAGTTTATGGTGGAACCTTCCCTGGGACATCTGCCCTGTTCTCAAAATAAAGTTCCAGTTTTGCCCTGTAACATGGATAGTACAGAATCCTTCTTAGAAAACTTGAAAAATGATGTTCCTGAGGTCTTGTTTGATGTTCTGGAGGTCTCAGAGCTCCTCCCAAAGGGTGCAGAACTTGTAGGAGATGTCTCCTGCCCCCCAAGTCCTTCTGAGGTGTTACCCTCTTCCGTAGGCATTGCTGCCTTGCTGGCTACCTTTTCAGCTCTGATGGAGATTCACTTATATGTAGTCAATGATGATATTATTGTCACAGAAATTTCTGAATTTGTATCCGAGTCTTCTTTTGAAAGTCCAGTGCCTGTGACCTCCACTCATGATGATTCTCTGTCCGGTACTGGTTTTGGTCTTGTCGTGCCGGACTCTGAGGTTGGCAGTTCCCCGACATGTCCTGAGGTTTCTCCTGTGCTGGTGTACCCCAGTGTGCTCTGTGACCCAGAAAGCCCAAGTGTGCCTCGGTTACCAGCGTACTCAGATGCTTCCTCGGTGGAGACATGCTCTGATATGGCCTGCCTGCTTGCATGCCCAGAAGTGGTCCCTGAAAGTCTTGATCTTGATGGGTGTCCTCGTAATTCTGAATCCAGAATTGTCATTGGTTCCATGGGGGTTCTTGGTAATTCTCCATGTGAGCCTGGTGATTGTTCTGCCCTCTTGGGATCTCTGTGGAGCTTCAAAAGGTTCTGGGAGATTCCGGGAGAAATTTTGCTTGGTACCCTGGATAAGATCAACGGTGGCTTTTGTGTTGTAAGTGACACTTCGAACAGGTATTGTGGCAGGTTTGGTATTTTTGGACGCTCCTTGGAAGGTGGTTGGTATTGTCTGGAGGGTGTCGATGGCTTCTTCTCTGGCGTTCACAGTCCTGATGGGTGTTATACTGAGACTGGTAGTACTGATGGGCATGTTTCGGTGGCTTCTGTTTCCGATGAGGTCGGTTTCGGGTGGACTGACTCTGGAATTGGACCTTGTCGGGCTGCCCCGACCTTCATGAGTCTTCAGTTTGAGTCTGTTGCTAATAGCAGTTTTGAGGGTCGTCTGGAATTCGACCCTGGAGGGGGGGGGGGGGTACTGTGATGATTTGCTCAGCTGCCTGTGCAAGCAGGCAGCCTTTTGACCATTGTGTAGGTTTGCATGCTGCAGGACTCTGGAAAGAAGAGCTTCTGTCAGTTTTGCAGCTTGTGCTTGCAGAGGAATTTGCATACGCTGTCATGCAAATTGCCTGGCCACATTCTTTGGAGGCGTGTACTATAAGTACTATGTCTTTCCCACAATGCTTTGCTGGTCATAAGGATTTCGTCTTATGTAACACTCCTGGTGGGCTGTCAGACTTACTCTCTGTTTGAAGATCAACTTAGAGTAATTCCTGAATCTGCGCTAGGCAGGTTTTCCCTAGTGCAGTTAGGATTGTTTATCTGTTTTTTTGTTCTGTTGCCATTGCCCTGTCCCAACGGTGGTCGACAGGAAATAGTTCTGATCTCTGTTCTTGGAGTATAGCTGGTGCAGCGGTTGCTACCAGCTATCTCTTCTGATCTGTCTCCTGGGATCGCGCTAGCCACTTTTCGCTAGCGCTGTGGATCCTTCTGTTCTGTCTTCCTGGATCGCGCTAGCCACTTTTCGCTAGTGCTGTGGATCCTATCTCTCGCTTGTCCCTGTTTTCGTGTGTCTGTCTTGTCTGCTACGACCACTTGCTGGAGGCTCGGCTTGTCTCTATTGTGCTTATCACGCGGAGACCGCGCATAACCGCGTGCACTGTTGCGAATGAGTGCGGTGTTCGCGGTTAGCTAGCGTTTATCTTCCGCATCTCCTCATTGTATGATTTGCTGTGCCTTTGCTAACCTCGTATTCTGTTCTGATCTGCCTTGTGTCACGTCTGGCGATCGCACCTCTCGCGATCGCGTTCCTGTTTCATATCTGCTGTTGTGTGTGCACTGTCGCGGGGTGGCGACTAGGTTGGCGCACACGCATACAACCTGTCCCTTTGCTCGTCTCATTCGCAATCGCCTCTCGCGATTGCGTTCTGCGCTTCGTACAATTCCTGTCTGGCATTTGTGGAGGTACAGAGGATTGGTACCTCTGCACTCCCCAGCACCATCTGCCGACAGGAATTTTCCCTCTACGGGTGCGTAGCACCTTTTGCTGGGTGCCTGCAATTATACGCTTGTGGAGGATTTCCGCCGTATCAGCGCACGCGTTGTGCGCTGTTTACGGAGAAAGTTCCACAATCGTTACAAAATACCAGTGTTTATCCAAAATATTTTTGAGTGCAGGATGCTGTGCACAGAATCTGGTAAAAAAAAAAGTATAGGTGCAACATTCGCACCCTCATTCTTTCTCCTGCATGGCTGGAGAAGATCAGACCGATTACTTCTCCATGCCCGATTGAATGCTCTACGCAAATCACAGTCGTTATATCCTCTAGATCTAAATCTTCGTCGTAAATCACCTGATTCCATAATGAAGGATTCTTCCTTTGAGCAGTTCCGACGTGCCCGTAAATATTGGCCTATAGGTATACCCCTGATGGTGTGTCTAGGGTGGAAACTATCCACGCAGAGTAGCGCGTTGCTCGCTGTAGCTTTACGATGGAGGGTCGTGGCCAGACGGCCATCTTGTTCAATTGAGATACAAATATCCAGAAAAGCAATTGATCTGGATTGTATCTCCAATGTAAATTTAAGATTTCTATCATTTTGATTAAGACGCAAGAAAAACTCAGCCACCTGCACGGATGTACCAGACCACAAGATTAAAATGTTGTCAATGTACCTGTGCCATGATAATACATGGCACAGGTACCCAGACAAGTCCTCATCAGAAAATATAGATCTCTCCCAGTCCCCCAGGTACAGATTTGCATACGACGGGGCACAAGTTGTCCCCATTGCTGCGCCCTGCACCTGGAGGTACCTTTCACCATCAAAGGTAAAAACATTATTGGCCAACAGAAATTTTAATAAATCCAAAACAAATCCATTGTGCACAGCATCCTGCACTCCCAGCTCACTCAAGAAATGAGCCACTGCCTGAACTCCAAGGACATGGGGGATGCAAGAGTAAAGGGACGAGGGACACCAAGAGTGTACCAGGTGGCACAATATCATCCAGCACTCGCAATAAATGTGCAGTATCCTTGATGTATGAGGGCAGCCCCTGAACATGGGATTGTAAGTGTTTATCCACGTAAACACTTATTTTCTCCATTAAAGAGCCGCTTTCTGAAATAATCGGGCGTCCTGGAGGCTTATGAAGACATTTATGCACTTTTGGAAGTGCATAAAAGGTTGGAATTATGGGGTTATTAACTTTGAGAAAAGCTGTTACCTCATCATCAATTATACCTACCGTATATGCACCATCTATAAGCTGAAAAAGTTCTGCTTGGCAGCGGTCAACCCTCGATGTCGAGACCCAATAGGTCCATACACATAGCTCTGTAACCAATAGTGGTCATTATCACTACATTCTCCCCTTTATCTGAGGGTTTAATAACCCAATCCTTGCGTGAATCCAGGAAATCGAAACCTCACAATCAGATCCCACCAGATCAGAACCTCCGTCACTAGTTACGTTAAGTTTTGCGATATCTCCTTCAACTGCCCGAATGAAACTACGTATTCCCACATTCGTGGATAAAGGTGGGAAACGTGTGGAACGACTTTTCAATGTACTATTTATATCAGTATAACGGGGAGATGGAAGATTCCCAGTATTTGCATCCACAGTAGTCTCCAATGACTCCTCGATCCCCGATCGATTCAGGTCATATAAAAAATTAAGATCTTCTAAGGCTTCACAATCACCCTGCGTCAGTATAGAGACAGGGGAAATGGGTGCCAAATGAGTACTTGTTCCCTTGGTAACAGTAGACCGAAGGAACAATTTCCTACAGAACATATGTACATCAACAATGAAATCAAACCTGTCAATTTGCTGGGAGGGACAAAAACCTAGGCCCCGTCCCAGTAATCGCTTAACGGCATTAGGCAAAACTTCACCTGTTAAATTAATCACTTGTAGGTAATTTGTCCCGAAGTCTCGCCATTGACCGAGACCTCAGAGCCATTAGATAGTTTTGGTTCAGTTACTCTAAAAAAGGACCCGAGGATGAAGATGACGACTGTGGCTGCCCAACCCCATTGGCCGTTGCAGAATTGACCCCACATTTTTGCTGTTTAGATTTTTGTATCTTATCCTGAAGACAGGTAGAATATTTGCTTTTTTTATTATTTTTGGTCTGAGTTCCCCCCCAAACTCCCCGGGGGAAACTGCGGGAGCGCTTCCGTGAGAGGCAGAGCTTTCAGCTGCAGCTCTGCCTCTCCACGTATCTATCAGCGCGTATCTCCGCCTCCGCCCGCCCCTCTGTCTTCCTACACTGAGAGGTGCGGGGAGAGGCGGAGATATGCGCTTTTAGACGCGTGGCGAGGCAGAGCTGCAGCTGAAAGCTATGCCTCTCACAGAAGCGCACGGGGCAGCAAAATCCACGACCAAGAAAGTCGTGGATTTTGCAAGGGGAGTTTGGGGGTATTTAGTTAGATTTCAGCCGCGGGGATGCAGCATTTTAGTTAGGGCAAACATACTTAAGAGGTTTTAAAATAAAAACGTGATTTTAAGGAGGCTTTAGTGTCTTTTTAAGTGCAACCTGTTTAAAATAATAATCCTGGGTGGCCTTTTCCACTGCTGTGTTCCGATTTTTTAAGAACCGCAAACGCATGTCTGCACAATTATGATGCGTTTTGCGTTTCAGTGTAAAGTATAGGAACGCATGAAAACTGCTTTGCGTTTTGCATTGATTTAACCACTAGTATGTATTTTCAAAATTCAAGACAACACTTGCCAATCACAAAAACGCGAACGCATAAACGCACATCAAAATTGTTCAAAACCGCAAATGCACAAAACAGCACATCAAAATTGTCCAAAAATGCAAATTCATAAAACAGCACATCAAAATTGGTCAAGTTTTGCATTTTGCAGTGGAAAAGGACCCTGTGCAGCTGCAGTTCCTGAATCATCCACTGAACTGATTCAATTCAGTGTGATGAGTCGGATCACTCGACTCACAAGAAAGAAGCGGCTCAAATGAACCAATCACTCATGAACCGGACATCACTACTGTGTATGACCCTGGACTGTTTTGACTACTATATTTGCCTGTATCACTGCCTAGTGAGTCTTGGTGGTATTCCAGTCTTCCCATCCTCAATCTCTATACTGCTAAGTCCTGGGGCAACCAAAGTTAGGCAGACACAACTTGTCTCCTGTTCAAGTGGGGGCTTGTTTAACCAGTTCCCCTCTCCCGGGACGAGTAACTACGTCCCTGCAAAATTCCATAACTACGTCCCTCCCGCCGCGCCCCCCACCCCCCCCCCCCGCGCTCGGTACCGGCGCTCATTACCGCCGATCGCCCGCCGCTAGATCAATGAATGGGAAAACAAATCCCATTCATTTATCTAATTCCCCGTGTGAATGGCTGCAGCCGTCTATACAGCTCAGCCATAAATGAATCCCATGCGCGTAGTGCTTCCGTTTCCGTACAAACAGTACGGAGCTGAAGTCACTACTGAGGGCATCTTGTGGCCAAATTGTAATATTACATCCCCCTTTTTTTTTCAGTTTATTATCCCTAGTTACCTTTTTTTATTATTATTATTAACCCCTGACCTCCCACACTCCCCTCAAGTTACCATTTTTTTGTTTATTTATTTTTTTTTATTAAAAAAAAAATTACAAATAAAAAAAAAATACATAAATAGTTACCTTAGGGACTGAACTTTTTTTAATATGTATACAAAAACTGTATACTGCAATTACTTTATAAATGATGGGCCTGTAATTGGGGATAGACGCAAAACTTAAAAAATGCACCTTTATTTCCAAATGAAATATTGGCGCCATACATTGTACTAGGGAAAAATTTTAAACGTTGCAATAACCGATACAAACAGGAAAATAAAATGTGTGGGTTTTAATTACGGTAGCATGTTTTATTTTGAAAATATAATGGCTGAAAACTGAGAAATAATGTTTTTTTTCAATTTTTTTCTTATTATTCTTATTAAAACTGAGTTATAAGAAAATAATTCTTAGCAAAAAGTACCCCCCAAAGAAAGCCTATACAGTGGCAAAAAAAAAACAAGATATAGATTGTTTCGTTGTAATAAGTAGTAATAAAGTTATAGGTGGCTGAATGGAAGGAGCGCTGACGGGTGAAAATTGCTTTGGTTTTTTGAGAGGAAAACCCCTTTGAGGTTAAAGTTGAAGATCGTGCTGTCAGATTGGGGCATAGAAACTGAAGGAGATGAGTGATCTGCCAGACCTTATATTATCATAGGCCAGACTACATTTTATTATGGAGGATGTGCAGCAACAGATTGACCAGCTTACTGAAGCAGTAAAGCAACTGTCAGTATGTGCTAACCCTCCTACAACCAATCAGGTAGTCAAACCTCTGGCTGCTGGACCAGCCACAGCCTCAGATGTAGTTTTTCTGAACCCAAGTTACCTTTAACAGAGAAATTAATAAATTTTATTTATTTATTGTATTTATAAAGTGCCAGCACATTACGCGGCACTGTACATTAGTTTAGGTTACAGACAATATTTAGGGGTGACATACAGCAAAATGACAATACAGGAATACAAGAAAGACTAGATCATGCAGCACAGTATGAGTACAAGGTAATGCTTAGTCGCTGGATGGGAGCATAGAGATTAGGCACGTTAGGTTCACTCAGATGCATAGCATGGGTTCCCAGTAATGGAGGTTCATGATCAGGTAGGACACAAAAGGAGGAGGACCCTGCCCAAAGGCTTACAATCTAAAGGGAGAGGTAAGGACACAAAAGGTGGGGTGACCAGAGTTCAGCTGTGGGTTTAGAGCACTTGTGAGGGGTAGTAGGCCAGAGTGAAAAGGTAAGTTTTGAGGGCCTTGAAGATTTTGGAAGGGGCTGCCCTAACGGGTGGATGTAGGGAGTTCCATAGTGTTGGAGCAGCTCTTGCGAAGTCCTGGAGGCGTGCATGGGACTGGGTGATTCGGGGGGTGGTCAGGCGAAGTTCATTGGAAGAGCGCAGTGAGCGGTTATGTGTGTACCTCTGAGTAAGATCGGAAATGTAGGTTGGACAGGTTTTGTGGACAGATTTGTAGGTCAGATACAGTATCTTGAATCTGACTCTGGACTGGATAGGAAGCCAGTGGAGGGATTCAAGAAGGGATTCAAGGAGGGGATCCGCCGTGGTGGAGCGATGAGAGCAGTGGATAATTCTGGCTACCGCATTCATGATGGACTGCAGTGGGGCTATTCGGGTCATAGGGAGACCAGACAGAAGGGCATTGCAATGGTCAATTGGGGTCAAAAGTCAGTTTAGTAACTTTATGAACTCCTCCTTTTTGATATTGTTAGGAATCCTGCTCTTTGTGGTTGCACCTGCTAATTTCCAGGACTGTGGACACACACACACACACACACACACACACACACACACACACACACACACACACACACACACACACACCCCAGAAAATAATTCATAGCTAAATGAGACACTTTGTGTATGGGGAGTTCAGCAGTCTCTTACTACACCTCCCTTGTGACTGCGTTCCCCTTCCATACCTTAAAACTGCTCCGACGTACTATTCAAGTTGATTGGTGCCCTTGACCCTCACGCTGTATGTTGGGTTGGCTCCATGACCACGCTCCCCTCTCTATTCATAATGGAAGTGCGCTGGGGACGCATCAGCGCACAAGCACATTAATTAAGACTATAGAGAAGCGTGGCCATGGAGCCAACCCCAGCGTGTGAGGATCAGAGGGCGCCGAAGATCTTGCATAGGATACCAGAGCAGTTATAGGGAATGGAGGGGGGAATCCGCTACCAGAGAAGTGCAGTAAGAGACTACACACCTCCCCATACACTAACATAGCATCTACCCCTCCCCTGAGAGTAAATGCCCCTTTCCAACCCAAACATAATAAGCCCTAGCACATAATTGCCCCCCCCCCCCCCCCAGGGGGAGAGTAAATGCCCCCTTCCAACCCAAACATAATAAGCCCTAGCACATAATTGCCCCCCCCCCCCCCAAAAAAAAAAAAAAGAAAGAATACAAGACAATGTCATATATTGGGGGAAAAGGTGTTTGTGTATAAATAAAATAAATAAAAAAATACTTTTCAGGTCTGCAGCCACAGTATGAAGCTGCGGATGCTGAAGCGTTTTCTGCATGCTGGGAATCTGTTGCTAATGTCTCCTGTCTCCTCCTCCAACCTGATGCAGTGGCGGGAATCGCACTGTTAGTGCCTCCTCTCTCCTCCTCGTGCCAGGGATTGCGCTGTAAAAGCTCTCTCCTCCTAGTGCTGGGGATCGTGCAATGCCTCCTCGCTCTTTCTCTTGCCGGGAATCGTGCTGAAATGCCTTCTGGTTCCTACAACCTGAATCAGTGCAGGGATCCTGCTTTAAATGCCTCCTCCTCCGATCTGATGCAGTCCTGTATCTGTGCGGCACAGGCATCTGCCTACTACTTCCTCAACCATTTAGTTGTTAAAATTTTCAGACAGTGCACCAATCTTTGCCTTGTTTGTTTACTACAGGCCACCATACTGAAACCTGCAGGGAGACATGACTGTAGTTGTGCAGGAAGTAGTAGGAGGATGCCTGTGTGCAGCACGGAGAGAGCATGGAGACAGGGCTGCATCAGAGGAGGGAGACATTAGCAGCACAATCCGATCCCCTGGCAGGCATGACAGGCTTCAGCATTCACAGAGATATCGTCCACACTAGACATGGTGGCAGAATGGAGTCCACGGACCGTGCTCCGTGTTTGACAAACCAGAACCCACACTGATCCGTTTTGCAAAAAAGTGCATCCGTTTTGTATCAGTTTGCATTCTGTTTTTCACCCCAGAAAACGTGTCTTTTGATAGTAGGGGTTATTGGCCAATAGGAAGGTAGTAGGAGGCAAGTTTTTTTTGGCAAATAAACGATCAATTTGCCAATGTTTATCAGTAGGAAGGAAGTGGGCGTGGCTATGTGTAAAAAAAATCCAGTAATTTAACCATTTATGGGCATGTGGAATGTAGTGGAATTGGTTTTGGGAGTGGTTTATGGCCAATGGGGAGAAAGTGGGATTGGTTATGCTGTAAAGAAGCAATTGTTGAACCATAGGAGGACATTTGGAATGTACAGGGGAGGATTTTGGAAGTGGCTTTGAAGTGTATTGTCTGGAAAACCTGGGTTTTGACACACACTTCAGAGCACAGCAGGGAAGCCCACAGCAGAGCAGCCCAGCCTGGGCCAAGGACCCCATTGTATTCTTGTTCTGGATGAACCTAGCCTGGCTGGGGGTCTTCCTGTACTATGCGGGGAACCTCCTGCACTCAAGAAGACAAAGATGGTGGGTGCATCCCCTCCTGCAAGAAAGGCAACAGAAAGGGCAGTTCACTCAGCTCCATCGAGACCTCTGGCGACACCCACAAGTTTTTCAAGTATTGCTGGATGTCTGTGAGTGTGTAAGTACCCTTTTTTTTTTACCTATAAGTACCTCGTCCTGTCCCCACATTTGTCACGTGGCTCATGGTAATGTACTTTTGTGTTCCAGCTTTGATAAACTTCTGGAGATGTTGAGGCCTGATCTTCTGAAGCACACCTGCTTGAGGAAGGCCATCACCCCGGATGAGCAACTCCTGATCACCTTGCGGTATGTAATGTATGCTATAGCTATACCACTTTGCTCTTTGAAAATGAGTAGACCAATGTTTTTGTCCGAAAAAAAAAATGTTCAACAAATCTACCAACATGGTAGGAAAACCAAACTTTAACTTCCAACTTGGAAGAGTAGCTCAAGTTCAGAAATTCATGTTACGGCTCATAAATTTTTGTGTTGTTTACACTTTTCTTTGTGATCATTTCCCCTGTTTTTTATCCCTCCCCCAGACCACATGTACAATGCCTGTCCCACTGGCCATGAATTGGGAGGGGCCAGGTCAGCTTCATCCATGTGGAAGACACTGCCTGACTCACTAGCTTTTTAGCTACCTGTCCTTCAAGACCAAACATCAGCACAAGCCCAGTCACTTGCCGATGGACAAGCTGTGATGGACCTGTGTTGATCACTTGGTCTTGAAGGGCAGGTAGCAAAGCCAGTGGCCCTGGGACAATGAGGTATTCTGTGCAACTGAACAACACCTTTCACAAGTGCAAAGTAATTGAGGTGCAGTACCTGAGCAATGTAATAGGACAACCTTACAAATAGTACAAAACTATACAATATAGCACACCAAATGTATCCCAGACACTGCCTGACTCACTAGCTTCAGCTACCTGTCCTTCAAGTCCAAGGATAAGTGCAAGCCCACTTGCTTGTGGATGGACCTGTGTTGATCACCTGGTCTTGAAGGGCATGTAGCAAAGCCAGTGAACCAGGGATCCTGGGACAATGAGGTATTCTGCACACCTGAGCAGCAGCCTTCACAAGTGCAAAGTAGTTGAGGTACAGTACCTGAGCAATGTAATGGAACAACCTTAAAAACAGCACTAAACTATAAAATATAGCACACCAAGTGTATCCCAGAAGTTGCCTAACTCGCTAGCTTTAGCTACCTGTCCTTCATGACCAAGGATCAGCACAAGCCCATTCACTTGTAGATGGACAAGCTGTGATGGACCTGTGTTGATTACCTGGCCCTGAAGGGCAGGTAGCAAAACTAGTGAAAAATAGCACTTGTGCCTACTTTTTAGGATCATGTTCAGGGAAATAAAGAAAGTTGCCACTAGTGTTCTGGGAAGTCGTAGTAGGAGTGCTTGTTTGCATGCCATAACCTTGTGTTAGCTGGGTTTAAGTCGGCCATTCCTCTGCAGTAGAGGGAGGGAAAGAAGGGTCCGGATGGTAACCCTGGTATGACTGAGACGGAGATGGACCCTGGTATGGCTGAGTGGGAGATGGTTGCCATGCGCTTGGCCTACTTGGTGGTGTTGAGTAATCTAAATGACATTTGACAGCCTCAAGTAATCTAAATTGGCAGTGTATCTGCCTATGTCGTGGGACTTGTTCCATTAGGGGCTAAAGCAACATAACTGAATAGTAAAGTTGGCTATTCTGGTGCTGCATCAGGCGTGCAATCTCCTGGTGATGTTCTAGGCCAAAACTATGAAGCTGCTCTTGAAAACTTCTCCTTTCAACTTGAAACATTTCCCTTTCTGCTTGAAAATTTTGTGTCTCAGCTTGCAACTGCTCCTGAAACAGCTGCCTTTCCTTTAGCAGTTGCTGGATGGCTTCGACCAACTGGTTTTTTAGGGTTTCAATATGTCCTACATATTGCTCTGAAATACTTGCACTTGCATGGTCCTGTAGCCTTCTGGAAACCATAGCTTCCTGATTCCACATCATTCCCACAAGGTTGGAAACGGCTCCAGCCGTCTGCACATTTCCCATTCCGGCCCCGCGAGCAACTGGTAAGCGAAGATGCTTGTCTTTGTTGTAAGTCAGCAGTTGCAGTACTTGCCTGTTCTGTGGCCGGTACTTCTGCAGCTAGTAGGGTGGACACTGATGGCAATGATGCCGCTGATGCATGTGATTGATCGTCATACTCTGTCTTCCAAGTTTATAGTTGTCAAGGCTTCCATTAAACTCTCAGGTGATGCATCACTAGTGTGTAAGGCAGGTCCCTCATTTGAGTCATCCAAGAGTGCGTCAAAGTTATCTCCAGTACTGTGGATAAATGTTTTAGAAAAATTGACAGTCCCTCTCTTCTACAAGGGGTCTCAGGAAGTGCAGTAGAGATGTGTAGCAGTATGGAGTCCTTTTGGAAGCGCCACTTCCTCTCCTCTGGTCAGTTTTCTCCGCCTTCAGCTCCTTAACAAAACTGTCCCGTATACTTTGCCATTTTGTCTTAATTTTTTTCAACTGTGGAAACAAACAAATAAAACAACTTGTCATTATTTCTTTTTAGGTTCCTGGTGACTGGTCAGAGCTACACAAGCCTGCACCTAACATTCAGAGTGGGCAAGAACACCATCAGTTCTATCGTCAACAGAACTAGCAGGGTGATCTGGAACAAGCTGGTGGAGAAGTATATGCCAGTTCCCAATTCTAGAAAGTGGATAGAGGTTGCTGAACTGTTCTGGGATAGGTGCAACTTCCCAAACTGCCTAGGAGCCATTAACGGTAAACCTGTGCGGCTACAGAAACCAATGGGGAGCGGCAGTCTGTTTTTCAACTACAAAAAATACTTTTGTTTGGTCCTCCTGGCTGTAGCTGACGCAGACTACAATTTCATCTATTTGGACGTTGGCTCCTATGGTGGTTCCAGTGACTTGGGGGTATTCCAGCGGTCAAAGCTATATAGACTATTCAATGAGGAGCGACTGGACATCCCCGGGGACAATCCATGGCCTGGAAGAAGATCACCCAGCTATCCTTACGTGTTTGTTTGCGACCAGGCCTTTGCATTGTCCCACCATGTGATGAGGCCGTATGGGCAGAGGCGCCTCGACCGCCGGCAACGAGTGTTCAATCACCAGTTGACTAAGGCTCGTAGGGTGGTCTAATGTACCTTTGGCATCATGTCAAACAAGTGGAGAGTGTTCCACACGTCCCTACTGCTGAACCCTGTCAATGCTACAGCGGTAGTGAAGGCAGCTTGCATCCTCCACAATTTTGTTAGGCAAGAGGCATCTTGACCAGGATTACTTGCCTCAAATTCGCCAGTATGCAACAAGGGGTAGGATTCAGGCCAAGAGTATTCGGGATCACTTGGCACAATACTTCTTATCGACAGACAGGTACTTCCCATATCAAGACATAATAGTGCCTCGTTAAAACTGGACAATTGTTTTTTATTGTTTTTGGAGTGGTGTGGGATGTTCTGTACTGATTTTAGTTATGTTAACATGTTGTTCTAAATTTTTAAGTTTTTCTTGAATACATTTTTTTAAAAAACCTTGTTTGTTCTAAAAACAGCGAAGGGAGGGGGGGCGGGGGGGGGAGGGGACGAGTGTGTTGGCAGTGTAGAGACTCTGGAGTGGGGGCGGAGTGTGAGTGGCAATGTAGAGACACTGGAGGGGGGGTGTGAGTGGCAGTGTGGAGACATGGGGAGGGTGTGAGTGGCAGTGTGGAGACACTGTAGAGGGGGGGGGATGTAAGTGGCAGTGTGAAGACACCTGGAGGGGGGTGGGGGGGGGGGGGAGTGTGAGCGGCACTTTGGAGACAGTGGAGGGGGAGGGGAAGTGTGAGTGGCAATGTGGAGACACTGGAGGGGGGGGGGGGGGGCATGTGAGTGGCAGTGTGGGGACATGGGGGGGGCGTGTGAGTGGCAGTGGGCAGACAATGGAGGGGGGGAGTGGCAGTGTGGAGACACTGAAGGGGGCAGGGAGATGAGTTGAAATGTGGGTACTTTATACACAAACCAACATCTATCTAAAAAAAACTACTTTAAAGAACACACCACACACATTACAGAGCACACTTGTGTTCCTTGGCCTTCTTTCTGGCTGTGAGTGTGTCATAGTCCTTCACAAACTGTTTTGTTATATCCTCCCAAACGAGTCTGCAATGGTGAAGGTCGCTGTGCTTGTCATGACGCTTGTCATAAAGCTCAGGGTGCTCCTGGACAGCCATAGTCAGGTCCTCCATGTTGACAAAACTCCTGGTGAGCATGATGGCTGCGCTCGTCTCTCCCAGCTTGTCAACAGGAAGCTGTCAAAGATGACGTTGAGGGAAGGAAAAGGAAGTTCCTGCGATCTGTTTATCCCTCAGTTTTGTGTTTACTTTTGTATGTGGAGAGGGAGATTCGTTTTTATATTGTCTTTCATTGCCTATGCGTGTATCCATGGTCCGTGAAAACCCTGCAAATCCAGACCCTGCGTCAAGTTTTTTTTAAAGCGGATGCCCCGGGTCGCCCATGGATCCTTTTTTGAACAGGGTGAAGACGGCCCCTATTTTTAACATTGTTATCCGTGGCTCCGGGTTTTATCCCGTCCTCAAAGCGGAGCCACGGATACATTTTTAAAACAAGTGTGAACCGGCCCTTACACTGAAGCTGCCTACCAGAGAGACAACACGGAGTGGTAAGAGCAGGGCGTGGGCAATACAGTGCTTTCAACTGACAGTGTTTACTATTTGAGTTCTGGCCAGGGAAGTTGGGGGACATTAGACTGTAATAGCAGGGAGAGCAGTGCAGTGTGTTTTCTATGCGAGTTCTGGCCAGGGGAGCTGGGGATGTTAGAGCAGTGTGTTCCACAAGACACAATGAGGGTAAAGAAGCGCCCAGGGGTTTATAAAACTGAGTTAAAAACAGTAAAAACGATAAATGAGGTGGCTTACCTCAATAAGAACATTCTCAGAGGAAAAAAGAGAATTTCATTTTTGCAAAGGCAACACGTTTCACGGGTCTAAGCCAGCTTCCTCAGGCCAATAAGAGTGCCAAAGTATGTAGAGCCAGTATGCATGGAGCGCTCCTGTTGTGGGTGGGGTTCAAAAACGGACCAGTTTTGAAGCTGTTATTGTCTTTTACAGAAGTCTGGGACACCCAGAGTGGAGACTGGTTCATTATCTCCACCTGCTTATTGGGGTCGGTATTGTGGTCGGTTGCACCCAGCAACCCACCTTTGTGAGTAGCCCTTTTATCATTATATTGTTTTCAGTGTTACTAACATACTACACCATTTGGGCTCCCGATTTTTGTTTTGTCCCTATATACATAGTAGTGATCCTGCCTACCCCAGCACCCACATAGACCTATCCTTCCCACCCAGCACCCACAATTACCTTTTCATCCCCTAGCAGTACCCCTCCTGTCCTCAACAGCATCCGCAGGTGTCAGGAACCGGCCCGCGGCACGCCTGCGTATACGGTTCCCGACTGCGGGTTTGACCAGATCGAGAGGGGAAGCAGCCTTAGTCAAGCTAGAGTACTAATCAGTTCTATGCATAAGCGGTGTCATAAATTACTTGAGACTTATCACTCCCTTTGATATGGAGATGAGGCCAACCTAGACTGTAAACATATACTAAACAATTTAAAATGGTCGCACAGCCTCATAAAGTATACCAAGTTACGTTTATTATATCAAAATCGTTAAGACACCAATCCTCAGACATATTAGCCATAGGTCAGTATGTTCCCCAAACAATCCCCATAAAAACAGTTACTGCGGATGACATATATGACGCTGACTGCGTACCAAATGGTAACAATTCAATATCTTAAGCATAGAAACAAAACTGTGTCTGGCCAGAAACATCAATTTTGCTGCACTTACCCGCGTCCGCGCATTCATTCACCACACATGCATGTGCCTAGATATTAGGTATGGGGGGCCCCCTTTAAATTAACTTGGATTCCTCCAAATGGTTCAGTTCGTCAAGATATCACCAGAACTTGAATAACAGCCACTTGGTCAAAGCAAAGAGGGGTAGATCTCACCCATATCAAGGTATATCATCCAGGAAGCTTCCGCTGATCCGTGTGGCAGAGTCCTATTGATTGGCCTGGGAGCGTAATGCTGTTGGCTCCACCATGACGCAACTCTCTTACACGGAAGACGCCAGCCCGAAATTCCGTGCCCCACGTGTGTGGATGATGCTGCAGTACACGCAGCCGCGTCAGCTCCGCCCACCGACGCGTTTCACGTCCCAATTGGACGTTTCATCAGGGTGTGGTTTTGCTAGCAAACGTCACCACCTATGTAGTGGTTCAGGCTCCGCCCACCGCATCTCCGTTGCCATGCTCACCATTCGTTTTTCGCTGCATAGAATGTATGCGGTGCGGCCCGTATATAAAGCACTCTATAAGACAGCCTCTTTTATACTGTTATGTCACAATCAAACCATATCTATACTTGATGTTTTGAGTCCATATATATACCCCATTCTCAGAAACTTTCCACTCATAACAATTAGATTTGGTGGGCATGCCACATCTGCACATTGAATGTCCATAGCAGAGTAAGACCATGAAGAAAGAGAGTCCATGCATGCAGTTCATGGTATAGTTCATCATCCAAGAATGTCGTGCTTTATCAGACAGGTCATTTCACGCTGTACATTTACATGACGGTTCCAAACCTGATTAATCATCATTAGGGCACATATTGTCCTTAAAGAGAACCCGAGGTGGGTTTGAAGAATATTATCTGCATACAGAGGCTGGATCTGCCTATACAGCCCAGCCTCTGTTGCTATCCCAAACCCCCCTAAGGACCTCCTGCACTCTGCAATCCCTCATAAATCACAGCCATGCTGCTGACAAACAGCTTGTCAGAGCTGGCTGTGTTTATCTCTATAGTGTCAGTCTGCTGCTCTCCCCGCCTCCTGCAGAACTCCAGTCCCCGCCTGCATCCCTTCCCTCCCTGCTGATTGGAGGGAAGGGATGGGGGCAGGGACCGGAGCTATGCAGGAGGCGGGGGAGCAGCTGAGACTGACACTACAGATGTAAACAGAGCCTCACAGCACGACTGTGATTTATGAGGGATTGCACAGTGCTGGGGGACCTTAGTGGGGTTTGGGATAGCAACAGAGGCTGGGCTGTATAGGCAGATCCAGCCTCTGTATGCAGATAACATTCTTTAAACACACCTCGGGTTCTCTTTAAAGGCACAGTTATCATTCATTGCGGATCCTTCCATACACATGCTTTACCCATTTTTTCCCAGAATTAATTAGAGTATATACAGACTGATCATGGGCACATCCCTCAATGAGCACTAATTTTACTCCAAAGGGTATTATTGGTTCAATGTGTCAATATCCATTGGCTCTAAGGAAAGGGGACAGGTCTAATTCGGCGTTTAACCCTCTAGGTGTCACTGTGCCAAGTTTGAAGATCCACATCGCCTCCTTGCAGTAGAGTATTTCATCAAAGTCACCACGTCTATTTGATATTTTTAAATTGTAAATCCCCTTGACTGTGGTTCCCCTCAAGTTATTCTGATGACATTCTCTATAGTGGTCATAGATGACCCCTGTCGATTTCCCCTTGGTTATCTTTCCAAAATGCTCGAGAATCCTCTCCTTTAGTGCCCTTTTGGTCTTGCCAATATACTTTAGTCCACAGGGACATTGTATCATGTACACCACCTTTTTGGTGTCACAATTTATAAAGGATCTAATGGCAAACTCTTTGTTGCCACTATCAAAAAATACATTGGCATGATCAACATAAGGACATAGCTTGCACTTGGAACACTTGAACATCCCTGTAGGCTTCCTACTGTCAAGCCATGTCAAGGGGTTCTTTTGCAGTTCACTATGTACCAGCCGGTCTTTTAAATTGGGCGCTCTTCTGGCAGTTAGAAGTGGTCTTGGACCCACTATTTTTTCAATTTCTTTGTCAGAGGTGAGTATTGGCCAAAATCTGCTCAATAATTCACGTAAATTATTCCAATGGGCCCCGTAGCCGGTCACGAGGCGCATATGTCCATCTCCCTCCGTTCTGTGCGGCATCCCCCTGGGGGCCAGCAGTTTCTGCCGGTCCAGATCCCAAGCCCGCCGCAAAGCATTCCGTAATACCGAATGCGGATATCCACGCTCGCGGAACCGCTGATACATATTACGTGCTTCATTTCTGAAGTCTTCATCCCTGCAGCAATTCCTCCTCAAACGGAGGAACTGCCCGTATGGGATTCCCTTCTTTAGAGAGGATGGGTGGTGGCTGGTTGCATGTAATACCGTATTGCCAGCCGTAGGCTTACGATACGATGTTGTTACAATCGCCTGACCCTCCACCTTCAACAAGAGATCCAAAAATGGGATCTCCCTCCCAAAGGAGAAAGTCAAGCGAATGTTCTTAGTATTGATATTCAATTTAGATATGAATTGTTCCAATTCCTCAGTGGTACCTCTCCAGACCATTAACACGTCGTCAATAAATCTAATCCAGAGGGCGACGTGTGCACCAAACTCCGGACTGGGATAGACCTGTTCCCGTTCCCAGAGTCCCAGGTGCAAACACGCATAGGCTGGTGCACACGACGCCCCCATCGATGTTCCGCGTAATTGTTGATAGAATTGGCCTTCAAATATGAAACAATTCCTAGTAAGAATTAGTTTCATAGCCTCCACAATAAACGCATTGTGGGCCGCTGCAGAGGGATGCCGCTCACGGAGGAAGAAGGACATTGCCCGGAGCCCCTCCTCGTGTGGGATCGACGTGTAGAGAGACTCCACGTCGATCCCGACAAGGATAGACCCCGGGGGCACCTCAAAACCGGCCAGGACGCTCAGGACGTCACGTGTGTCCTGTATGTAAGAGGGTAGCGCTTGGACCAGTGGGCAGACCTTTCTGTCTATGTACTGTCCCAAACGCTGAGTAGGACTCCCAATCGCCGACACGATTGGTCGTCCTGGAGGATTTTCCATGGATTTATGCACCTTAGGGATAATGTATAGGGTTGGTACATTAAAGGTAGTCACAGTCAAATAATCAAACTCTTTTTTAGTCAATATTTTTTCACATAAACCTTCATCAATAAGGCTATTGACCTGTTCCTTAATTGACGGAAAGGGATTGTCACGAAGTTTCCGATATGTATTAATATCATTTAGTTGTCTTTGAATCTCCTGCACATATTTTTCCTCATCCATGAGGACAACGTTTCCCCCTTTATCACTGGGTTTAATTACTAAATGGGGGGCCTTTTGGAGTTCCTCCAAAGCTAATTGTTCCTGTGATGTTAAGTTCTTTTCATTTTTGGAGGGAGATAGCCTTAAATTCCAAAGTTCTTGTTCAACCGTGTTCAAAAATACTTGAACACTTTTATTTTGGGATAGGGGGGGGGGGGGGGCATAAATACAGATTTAAGCCGTAAGGCAGTTATGGGTGGTGGGGTCAGGGGTGTAGTGGAGTCATCAGATATCAATTCAGGGGAAACATTATCTATGTCAGCAGACCCAAAGACACCATGAACACCCTGTTCATCCAGGAGGGATTGTAGGGCCACAATAGCTTCCCTCTCATCTTGTGCCAAACACACATACCCTGAAGTTGGATCATCATTTGATTGCGGGTTTTGTCCCATTGTGAGTTTTAGAATTACTTTTCTTAGGAACAAATAAATATCTTTATATATCTGAAATATGTCACCTGGTATGGTTGGTGAGAAGGACAAGCCTTTTTTAAGCAGTGAAATGTGTCTTTCCTCTAGTTTGAAATTCGATAGATTTATAACATTCCTGCTGGCTTCTTCATTACATAAGTTCCCATTAGTGTCTAGTTTTTCTGGCTCTCACTTCTCGTTATCCTGCCTGGATTGTCTATCCCTTCTGGTTCTCTCATAGTTCTTCCTTCTTTCTGATCTCTTCCCCTGCCTCTGCCTCGTCTTCTCCCCCTTCCTCTCCTACCTCTGCCTCGCCCCCTGCTCTGTGGTATATCGTCCTCTAAAAAAGTGACAGATCTTCTACTGTTACCTGACACATCAGTGTCTATACTCGAAGGCTCCAGACTGTCCAGTCCCATAGATCCCTTTCTTCCCTTCTTTCTAGTTTTCTTTTGATTAATTCTGTTAATGGGATTTAGGGCCTCATCAGAGTCCCATCTACTTAGATCCTTTTGAAATTTTTGTTGTTTCTGTTTTTTAATTGCAGCCTGAATTTTCTCAATCTGTTTCTTAAGGTTTTCATTAAAGGAATTAAACTCAGCATGGGAGCTATATGCATTCAACTCCTCTACACTCTCCGCTATCTCCTCCGTTATCTCATTCAATTGTTCTCTTTCTTCATCTGCCATCATTTTTAGTATTTCTAGGCCACGTTCTAAGGCCTTTTCTTTCCATTTTTCTACAAATCGTGTTGTCAGCAGACTGCCAGCAGGAATGATTTATGACACCGCTTATGCATAGAACTGATTAGTACTGTCAAATAGTGTTTAGATTAACATATAAGCTACTGCCAATCTTGGCAAAACCTCAATTTTTAACCATAGGAGCAAGATTATATAGTCCCCTTTATTCACTATTTTAATTAAGTGTCTAGCAAACCTTTAAGCCCCTAGGTGGTGGGCACTGCACTGTTTGAAATGGCGTATACGATTAGTGATGAATTGGATGGTGAAATAGCCGCCAGTTTCTCAACTGATATGGTTGATGGTGTGAGCGACATATCTGAATTGAAACAATTATTTTTTGCACAAAAGTCTGCTTGTTAAACAACTTAAGCGTAAGTGGAATGCGTCATTGCTTGAGTCATACGTGAAGGCAGGGGTCATACCTGATGGCCTACTGGAACGAATCATTCCTGCTGGCAATCTGCTGACAACACGATTTGTAGAAAAATGGAAAGAAAAGGCCTTAGAACGTGGCCTAGAAATACTAAAAATGATGGCAGATGAAGAAAGAGAACAATTGAATGAGATAACGGAGGAGATAGCGGAGAGTGTAGAGGAGTTGAATGCATATAGCTCCCATGCTGAGTTTAATTCCTTTAATGAAAACCTTAAGAAACAGATTGAGAAAATTCAGGCTGCAATTAAAGAACAGAAACAACAAAAAATTCAAAAGGATCTAAGTAGATGGGACTCTGATGAGGCCCTAAATCCCATTAACAGAATTAATCAAAAGAAAACTAGAAAGAAGGGAAGAAAGGGATCTATGGGACTGGACAGTCTGGAGCCTTTGAGTATAGACACTGATGTGTCAGGTAACAGTAGAAGATCTGTCACTTTTTTAGAGGACGATATACCACAGAGCAGGGGGCGAGGCAGAGGCAGGAGAGGAAGGGGGAGGGGGAGAGGACGAGGCAGAGGCAGGGGAAGAGATCAGAAAGAAGGAAGAACTATGAGAGAACCAGAAGGGGTAGACAATCCAGGCAGGATAACGAGAAGTGTGAGCCAGAAAAACTAGACACTAATGGGAACTTATGTAATGAAGAAGCCAGCAGGAATGTTATAAATCTATCGAATTTCAAACTAGAGGAAAGACACATTTCACTGCTTAAAAAAGGCTTGTCCTTCTCACCAACCATACCAGGTGACATATTTCAGATATATAAAGATATTTATTTGTTCCTAAGAAAAGTAATTCTAAAACTCACAATGGGACAAAACCCGCAATCAAATGATGATCCAACTTCAGGGTATGTGTGTTTGGCACAAGATGAGAGGGAAGCTATTGTGGCCCTACAATCCCTCCTGGATGAACAGGGTGTTCATGGTGTCTTTGGGTCTGCTGACATAGATAATGTTTCCCCTGAATTGATATCTGATGACTCCACTACACCCCTGACCCCACCACCCATAACTGCCTTACGGCTTAAATCTGTATTTATGCCCCCCCTATCCCAAAATAAAAGTGTTCAAGTATTTTTGAACACGGTTGAACAAGAACTTTGGAATTTAAGGCTATCTCCCTCCAAAAATGAAAAGAACTTAACATCACAGGAACAATTAGCTTTGGAGGAACTCCAAAAGGCCCCCCATTTAGTAATTAAACCCAGTGATAAAGGGGGAAACGTTGTCCTCATGGATGAGGAAAAATATGTGCAGGAGATTCAAAGACAACTAAATGATATTAATACATATCGGAAACTTCGTGACAATCCCTTTCCGTCAATTAAGGAACAGGTCAATAGCCTTATTGATGAAGGTTTATGTGAAAAAATATTGACTAAAAAAGTTTGATTATTTGACTGTGACTACCTTTAATGTACCAACCCTATACATTATCCCTAAGGTGCATAAATCCATGGAAAATCCTCCAGGACGACCAATCGTGTCGGCGATTGGGAGTCCTACTCAGCGTTTGGGACAGTACATAGACAGAAAGGTCTGCTCACTGGTCCAAGCGCTACCCTCTTACATACAGGACACACGTGACGTCCTGAGCGTCCTGGCCGGTTTTGAGGTGCCCCCGGGGTCCATCCTTGTCGGGATCGACGTGAAGTCTCTCTACACGTCGATCCCACACGAGGAGGGGCTCCGGGCAATGTCCTTCTTCCTCCGTGAGCGGCATCCCTCTGCAGCGGCCCACAATGCGTTTATTGTGGAGGCTATGAAACTAATTCTTACTAGGAATTGTTTCATATTTGAAGGCCAATTCTATCAACAATTACGCGGAACATCGATGGGGGCGTCGTGTGCACCAGCCTATGCGTGTTTGCACCTGGGACTCTGGGAACGGGAACAGGTCTATCCCAGTCCGGAGTTTGGTGCACACGTCGCCCTCTGGATTAGATTTATTGACGACGTGTTAATGGTCTGGAGAGGTACCACTGAGGAATTGGAACAATTCATATCTAAATTGAATATCAATACTAAGAACATTCGCTTGACTTTCTCCTTTGGGAGGGAGATCCCATTTTTGGATCTCTTGTTGAAGGTGGAGGGTCAGGCGATTGTAACAACATCGTATCGTAAGCCTACGGCTGGCAATACGGTATTACATGCAACCAGCCACCACCCATCCTCTCTAAAGAAGGGAATCCCATACGGGCAGTTCCTCCATTTGAGGAGGAATTGCTGCAGGGATGAAGACTTCAGAAATGAAGCACGTAATATGTATCAGCGGTTCCGCGAGCGTGGATATCCGCATTCGGTATTACGGAATGCTTTGCGGCGGGCTTGGGATCTGGACCGGCAGAAACTGCTGGCCCCCAGGGGGATGCCGCACAGAACGGAGGGAGATGGACATATGCGCCTCGTGACCGGCTACGGGGCCCATTGGAATAATTTACGTGAATTATTGAGCAGATTTTGGCCAATACTCACCTCTGACAAAGAAATTGAAAAAATAGTGGGTCCAAGACCACTTCTAACTGCCAGAAGAGCGCCCAATTTAAAAGACCGGCTGGTACATAGTGAACTGCAAAAGAACCCCTTGACATGGCTTGACAGTAGGAAGCCTACAGGGATGTTCAAGTGTTCCAAGTGCAAGCTATAAAGGGAGGGGGGACACCAAGAGCCCAATAGTGTGATATTGTATAGATGATAATTAATAATGAGTAATATAACAATTTAATACTCACAAACCATGGTTACCATTAGGCAACCACTGTGAAGGCAGGTGGGGAGATTAACCTGACCCCACTCAGGATTAAAAGTCGCTCTCTGTAGATGGGAACAAGATGGGTACAACCCTCCACCAAGGGTGGACTTAGCAATATGTAGAAGCTTTCCAGAGGCGCCAATAGAATAAAAGTCACTTAAACGAACTTAAAACCGATGGGGCAGTGGTGGGCCTATCCCATCCATGCAGACAAAGCAAACAAAGGAAGGACTGTGGCATCAACAGTCAAACAACAATTTATTTATACTCCACAGTAAAAATAGGCAACGCGTTTCACGGGCTCAATCCCGCTTCATCAGGCCAATCAAAAAGGAGCATACAGCTGAAAACAAAGTGTCAGAGGACATAGTGTAAGGCAGGTTTTGGGAGTATCACTCATGTTCACAAACAATTCAATGTCAAAACATAACTATATGAACATAAAAACATATTCAGAGGTACTTATTATGCAACACTCTTAAATCATGCAATTCTATGCAAAGTGATTTTATGCAGAACATTTTCATGTAGAAAACTCGGTATTTAGCCTATTAGCTCTACTGGCCACTGTATTCCTTTTGCTTTTCATGCAACAGTTATGAATAGAGATACATTTGATCAGGTGAATAAATGCGTGTAAATTAATATGTTCCTTAATGGGATCAAGTGGTATATAATAATAAATGGGAGCTACCTGTTGATTCAGTATTGGGTCTAAATTTAAAGAAAGACGGGGGAGGGCAAACGTGTCACCAAGAGAGGTAAAAACGTATTTGCAGCTAAAAGGACAAAGAGTAAAAATATGGAGTAAAAATACAGAACAAAAATATAAAGTAAAAAATATATATATACACATATTATTATCTATAGAATATAGGGCAAACATGTATTATTACCAGGGTGAGGACGAGGTCAATCAAAGTATAATAGTACTAGAAATGGTAGTGATAATGATCTCTGTTAAACAATAAAACAATGGAACAATAAGACAGTCAAACAACAGACCAGCGTTGCCTGAACACTGGCTTACCTTATCAGCATCAAAACCACACTGAGCGCCTCTGTAATCACATAGAATGCTCCAGTGTCTTAAGAAGGGGGAGTGTAAGCTTTTCCACCAACCAGCAACTGCCATGTGGAACGTATGATGTCATTGCTGTGGTGCGGAGTAGAGATGGAAAAGTACCAAGTGTGAAAACTTACACACTGGCGTGATGGCTGCTGCCTATAGCGGCTAGATAGTGTAATGGTCAAGGGCTCTGCCTCCAACACAGGCGACCCAGGTTCAAATCCCGGCACAGCAAGCCAGCACCCAATTTAGTTTTTGGACATCAGTAATAATGAGGTAAACAAACATTTTGGAGTGTGAGGGAGATAACGTGGTAATAAAAAGTTTATAAAAAATATGTGTAAATAATAATAATAATAATAAAAATGTATGTATATATATATATATATATATATATATATATATATATATATATATATATATATATATATATATATAATACAATAATAACAAATAAATAAATACATTTAAAATTAATAACAATAATAATAATAATAATAATAATAATAATAATAATAATAAAAAGAGAGAGCGACATTTAAAAACTATAGCGGCTATATGTGGATCCAACATTCAGTAAACCTTTTCCAGTACTTCATTCAGTCCTTCTGGAATAAGGGTTTTGAGTACTTGGATCCAATACATTTCTCTTTTTTTGAGATTTTCATGGGCGTTGGGTGAAGTCTCACCAATAGAGTCAATCAAGGTTATGGAGAAGGAGTCTGGGTTACTGTGGTGGTGTGAATGAAAATGCCTGGAGACACTGTGGAAGGGAAATTTATTTAAGATGTTTCTCTTGTGCTGTCCTATCCTGTTACGTGCCATTTGTGTTGTCCTGCCCACATACTGGAGACGACAGGCACAGGTTATGACGTAAATGATATATTTTGATAGGCAAGTGTTGTTCTGTTTGATGGAATATTGAATACCTGTGGCTGTGGAATGAAACACTGGGGTATTGGTAACAAACTGGCATGCAGAACATCTGGGGCTCCTACAAGGGTGAGAGCCTGGTTCGATCGGGGACATGGTAAGAGTGGGAGCTGGAGGTGGTGTATGGAGACGACTGGGGGCTAGGAGATTCCGGAGATTGGGAGCTCTCCTATAAGTGATTGCTGGTTTGGATGGTAAAATTGTTTTAAGATAGGGGTCTTGTAGAAGGATTTCCCATCTATTATGAAGAATCTTTTTAATGTTTTGATGTTCTTTGTTGTATCTTGTGATAAACCGTGGTGGTGGGTCTGAAGTGGTCGGAGAGGAGGACAGTGGAGCTAGGTTCATAGATTTTGCTCTCCGACTGGCGTCTCTAATCAGTTTTCTAGGATATTTACGAGCTGTGAATTTTTTGGTCAGTAATTTAGATTGTTCCTCATAGTCAATATTTTCAGTACAGTTGCGGTAAATACGTTTAAACTGACAATATGGGGTATTGAGTGTCCACGGCCGGTGATGATAACTGTTAAAGTGGATGTAGTTATTGGAATCGACTGTTTTAAAAAAAGTTTTGGTTTTAATGGTATTAGACTCGATGAAGATGGTCAAGTCTAGAAAGTCAATGGTTGTGGAGTGATGATGTGACGTAAATTCTAGTCCGGCTGAGTTACTGTTGAGAAGTTGGATGAAAATGGGGATAAGGGATGTGTCGCCTTTCCAAATGAAGATTAAATCATCTATGTAGCGCTTGTAAAATACAATATTATTGATGAATAATGGATTGTGTTGTAGAAGTTGATTTTCCAATAGGCCCATTGTAAGGTTAGCATAAGATGGTGCAAATGAGCTGCCCATTGCAGTACCACTAATCTGATGATAAAATTGGTTATGGAAAGAAAAAACGTTATTTTCCAGAATGAATTCAGTGCAATGCAATAAGAATTGTTGTTGAATAACGGGCATGGATGGAATCGTGGAAAGGAAGAATTGAATAGCTGAAAGTCCAAATTGGTGTGGGATGTTGGTATAGAGAGAGGATATGTCACAGGTGAGCCAGTGAAAATCAGGGGACCAATTTATGTCGGACAGGAGCTGTATGAGATGTTGAGAATCTCTAAGATAGGAGGGTAGATTTCGGACCAGGGGCTGTAGGTGTTGGTCTAGAAAACGTGATAAATTGCTGCTCATGGAATCTATCCCTGCTATTATCGGCCTACCAGGTGGTTTTTGGAGATTCTTATGTATTTTGGGTAAGTAATAAAAAAATGGAGTTTTAGGCTGTAAATTTATAATAAAGTTCCCTTCCACAGTGTCTCCAGGCATTTTCATTCACACCACCACAGTAACCCAGACTCCTTCTCCATAACCTTGATTGACTCTATTGGTGAGACTTCACCCAACGCCCATGAAAATCTCAAAAAAAGAGAAATGTATTGGATCCAAGTACTCAAAACCCTTATTCCAGAAGGACTGAATGAAGTACTGGAAAAGGTTTACTGAATGTTGGATCCACATATAGCCGCTATAGTTTTTAAATGTCGCTCTCTCTTTTTATTATTATTATTATTATTATTATTATTATTGTTATTAATTTTAAATGTATTTATTTATTTGTTATTATTGTATTATATATATATATATATATATATATATATATATATATATATATATATATATATATATATATATATATATATATATATATACATACATTTTTATTATTATTATTATTATTATTTACACATATTTTTTATAAACTTTTTATTACCACGTTATCTCCCTCACACTCCAAAATGTTTGTTTACCTCATTATTACTGATGTCCAAAAACTAAATTGGGTGCTGGCTTGCTGTGCCGGGATTTGAACCTGGGTCGCCTGTGTTGGAGGCAGAGCCCTTGACCATTACACTATCTAGCCGCTATAGGCAGCAGCCATCACGCCAGTGTGTAAGTTTTCACACTTGGTACTTTTCCATCTCTATTCCGCCCCACAGCAATGACATCATACGTTCCACATGGCAGTTGCTGGTTGGTGGAAAAGCTTACACTCCCCCTTCTTAAGACACTGGAGCATTCTATGTGATTACAGAGGCGCTCAGTGTGGTTTTGATGCTGATAAGGTAAGCCAGTGTTCAGGCAACGCTGGTCTGTTGTTTGACTGTCTTATTGTTCTATTGTTTTATTGTTTAACAGAGATCAATATCACTACCATTTCTAGTACTATTATACTTTGATTGACCTCGTCCTCACCCTGGTAATAATACATGTTTGCCCTATATTCTATAGATAATAATATGTGTATATATATATATATTTTTTACTTTATATTTTTGTTCTGTATTTTTACTCCATATTTTTACTCTATATTTTTACTCTTGGTCCTTTTAGCTGCAAATACGTTTTTACCTCTCTTGGTGACATGTTTGCCCTCCCCCGTCTTTCTTTAAATTTAGACCCAATACTGAATCAACAGGTAGCTCCCATTTATTATTATATACCACTTGATCCCATTAAGGAACATATTAATTTACACGCATTTATTCACCTGATCAAATGTATCTCTATTCATAACTGTTGCATGAAAAGCAAAAGGAATACAGTGGCCAGTAGAGCTAATAGGCTAAATACCGAGTTTTCTACATGAAAATGTTCTGCATAAAATCACTTTGCATAGAATTGCATGATTTAAGAGTGTTGCATAATAAGTACCTCTGAATATGTTTTGATGTTCATATAGTTATGTTTTGACATTGAATTGTTTGTGAACATGAGTGATACTCCCAAAACCTGCCTTACACTATGTCCTCTGACACTTTGTTTTCAGCTGTATGCTCCTTTTTGATTGGCCTGATGAAGCGGGATTGAGCCCGTGAAATGCGTTGCCTATTTTTACTGTGGAGTATAAATAAATTGTTGTTTGACTGTTGATGCCACAAGTGCAAGCTATGTCCTTATGTTGATCATGCCAATGTATTTTTTGATAGTAGTGGCAACAAAGAGTTTGCCATTAGATCCTTTATAAATTGTGACACCAAAAAGGTGGTGTACATGATACAATGTCACTGTGGACTAAAGTATATTGGCAAGACAAAAAGGGCACTAACGGAGAGGATTCTCGAGCATTTTGGAAAGATAACCAAGGGGAAATCGACAGGGGTCATCTATGACCACTATAGAGAATGTCATCAGAATAACTTGAGGGGAACCACAGTCAAGGGGATTTACAATTTAAAAATATCAAATAGACGTGGTGACTTTGATGAAATACTCTACTGCAAGGAGGCGATGTGGATCTTCAAACTTGGCACAGTGACACCTAGAGGGTTAAACGCCGAATTAGACCTGTCCCCTTTCCTTAGAGCCAATGGATATTGACACATTGAACCAATAATACCCTTTGGAGTAAAATTAGTGCTCATTGAGGGATGTGCCCATGATCAGTCTGTATATACTCTAATTAATTCTGGGAAAAAATGGGTAAAGCATGTGTATGGAAGGATCCGCAATTAATGATAACTGTGCCTTTAAGGACAATATGTGCCCTAATGATGATTAATCAGGTTTGGAACCGTCATGTAAATGTACAGCGTGAAATGACCTGTCTGATAAAGCACGACATTCTTGGATGATGAACTATACCATGAACTGCATGCATGGACTCTCTTTCTTCATGGTCTTACTCTGCTATGGACATTCAATGTGCAGATGTGGCATGCCCACCAAATCTAATTGTTATGAGTGGAAAGTTTCTGAGAATGGGGTATATATATATGGACTCAAAACATCAAGTATAGATATGGTTTGCTTGTGACATAACAGTATAAAAGAGGCTGTCTTATAGAGTGCTTTATATACGGGCCGCACAGCATACATTCTATGCAGCGAAAAACGAATGGTGAGCATGGCAACGGAGATGCGGTGGGCGGAGCCTGAACCACTACATAGGTGGTGACGTTTGCTAGCAAAACCACACCCTGATGAAACGTCCAATTGGGACGTGAAACGTGTCTGTGGGCGGAGCTGACGCGGCTGCGTGTACTGCAGCATCATCCACACACGTGGGGCACGGAATTCCGGGCTGACGTCTTCCGTGTAAGAGTTGCGGCATGGTGGAGCCAACAGCATTACGCTCCCAGGCCAATCAATAGGACTCTGCCACACGGATCAGCGGAAGCTTCCTGGATGAGATACCTTTATTGGATATGGGTGAGATCTACCCCTCTTTGCTTTGACCAAGTGGCTGTTATTCAAGTTCTGGTGATATCTTGACGAACTGAACCATTTGGAGCAATCCAAGTTAATTTAAAGGGGGGCCCCCATACCTAATATCTAGGCACATGCATGTGTGGTGAATGAATGCGCGGACGCAGATAAGTGCAGCAAAATTGATGTTTCTGGCCAGACACAGTTTTGTTTCTATGCTTAAGATATTGAATTGTTACCATTTGGTACGCAGTCAGCGTCATATATGTCATCCGCAGTAACTGTTTTTATGGGGATTGTTTGGGGAACATACTGACCTATGGCTAATATGTCTGAGGATTGGTGTCTTTTAACGATTTTGATATAATAAACGTAACTTGGTATACTTTATGAGGCTGTGCGACCATTAGTCAAGCTAGAACAAGGCTGGGACCCCTCAGAACACTTCTCACTGCCACCACTAGCTGTCGCTAGACACTTCCACTCTGCTGGCGAGTCCTCAGCGCGCAATCCGCGTTTTCGTATTCGGGTCAGCTTTGCGCTTTAGGCCGAATACGGGAACGCCACGCACCCACACACACAGTACAGTTGTACAGTAACACTGCACAATCAGGCACTGACTTGTAATGCAAGTTACACTGTCGTGCAGCAAAACCACTAACAGCCGTTCCGAACGATACTGTTAGCCACTCCCACTCTGCTGTCCAGCGCAGAAGTGCCCCATACTCACAATGCAATTACAATTTCATATGGTAGTGTTGCTCAAGCATACAATTAGGCATGGACTTATACACCGTTACACTGCCGTCTCTTCTAGGCTGTGAGTGTTAATTTAGTACAGCAGAAGTCAAGCTTATTAAATAACAATTTAATATTCCAGGAAAAAAGTGGAACAATGCAGAAAGTAATATATACACAAGATGTGTAAAAAAGTTACAAAGATAAAAGTTACAAAAATGCACACAAGAATATTTGCGTAAAAATAAAATGAGGATTAAAGCGTTACCAACTTGAAGGTCTAAACGTTGTTGGCGGGAGCACGCCGTTTTTTCGACCAGGAGTCGAGATCATCCCTAGCTATGCGCTATCTCCAGGAGAAGATGCCCTGTGACTGTCCTGGACCAACTTAAATAGTCCAAAGTGTCCCCTGGGGCATTTAATGTCCAGCCCCCAGGAACTAATGCAATCTCCTAGATTGTGACATCACCGAAACGCTTGTCATAGTCTTCCTGTGATATGCGAACTTTAAAGGGTTCCTGTTTTAGCTTTTTGAAGGTTGCAGAATTCAACAGGTAAGATTGTATCCTAACAGACATCAAAAGGCTTCCTCAACATTATTTCCTAGCATGAAAGCTTTCCTGTCTCCGTTTTTAAAGTCTGCAGAGATTTCCAACCCCTTCCAGCCGGCTGTCATGTAAATGTCAAACCTTCCGGTGTCAGCTTCCCCTGTCCCCAAGACTCTGGTAGGCTTGCTTTGTATAATGGGACAATGGCTGACTCCAGAGTTCAAAAGCCATGCCGACCAGCCTATTCTTCCTCAATTGGCAGCTAATTAGCAGTAGACACAGTTTCCCCTGCTGGACTATGAGGGCAGAGGTAATGTATATTTACATGCAGACTCAGTTTACTCTGGCCAGGTGACCAATTACTCCCAAGCACAATACACATCTGAGGTTTTACCCAGTAGACAGAAAAAGGACAGAAATATGTTCTGTTATTATCCTTAACATTATCAGCACCCCAATATATCACCACAGCAGGGACCTCCCTTTCCAAAAGCATGACCTACAGTGACCTCTCCAATCACCAGCACCCACAATGACCTCTACCAACACCCAGCATCCACAGTGACTTTTCCCTCCCCCAGCAACCACAGAGACCTCCCTTTCCCGCAGCACCCACAGAGACCTCCCCTTCCCCCAGCACCCACAGTGACCACTCCCTCAGCACCCCACAGTGATCTCCCCTTCCTCCAGCACCCATACTGACCTTCACCTCCCTTAGCACCCATACTAACCTCTCCCCAACCACCCACACTAACCTCTCCCCAAGCACCCACAGTGACCTCCCCTTTCTCCAGCACCCCCTACCTCTACCTACCCCAGCACCCACAGTGACTTCCCCTTCCCCTAGCCCCCACACTGACTTCTACCTCCCACAGAACCCACAGTGACCTCTCCCTCCCCAGCAGCACTTCTATCATCCACAGCAGCACCCACAGGGACCTCCCACCCCCCTGCACCCACACACTCACATCTCGCCTTCATATGACACTTAGTACTCGCATCAAACTGCCACATGACACCCAGCACCTACCCCCCTTTCCCCTATAGCTGGCACCCAGTACACCCACATGGCACAGTACCATACTGTGCCAAGCCCTGACATAAAAACATAAGAGAAGGGGCGCTTTGAGCTTTCTGTCGGAGTAATACAACGCTGCTGCTGGGCAGGTCTCACCTGATTCAGATGTGGCTGGCACAGCGTACACAGCCTCAGCACACTTGCGTCCCACTCAGCCGGGGACCGGGCTCACGCATATGGGCGGATGTGACGTTGCGTCCCAGCGTCCTCCGGGGTCTGTAGTGATGGTAACCAGGACGCTCGCTGAGGAGGCGGCAAGCGAAGATACGCTACAAGTATACCACTGCGGGTGGGATTCCGCGGTTTACACAAACGGAGGTGCATTCAACTAGTAAAAGTACTATTCAACTAGTTAAAACCTCAAACTAATGTAACAGTGAAACATATTCAACAGTGAAAGTAAAAGTACTTTTACTAGTTGAATTTACCTCCGTTTGTGTAAACCGCGGAATCCCACCCGCAGTGGTATACTTGTAGCGTATCTTTGCTTGCCGCCTCCTCAGCGAGCGTCCTGGTTACCATCACTACAGACCCCGGAGGACGCTGGGACGCGACGTCACATCCGCCCATACGCGTGTGAGCCCGGTCCCCGGCTCGGCTGAGTGGGACGCAAGTGTGCTGAGGCTGCGTATGCTGTGCCAGCCACATCTGAATCAGGTGAGACCTGCCCAGCAGCAGCGTTGTATTACTCCGACAGAAAGCTCGAAGCGCCCCTTCTCTTATGTTTTTATTGCAGTGGTGACTTCGGGAGCAGCTGAGCACATTTGATAGGGGCCTGATCGCACCAAGGGGTGTTACCCATCAAGCCCTGACATGGCACCCAGTACTCACACATGCACACAGCCTCCACATGGCACCCACTATCTGCGCGGAGTACCTGCAATAAACATGATACTTTATACCCACCCATAGTCAAAACCCACATGACGCTTTGTGCCTGCACCCAGAACCCACTTGGCACCCAGCGTCTGCATTCCACACCCATTTTACATTTTCACCCACATTGCACCCTGCACTCACTCCCAGTACCCACTTGGCACCCAGTATTTGCACCTAGGACCAACATGTCAGGCACCCTATGCCCCACATAATCAGCACTCACACCCACATGGCACAGTACTCACACAGCACCAAGTTCCCAAGCCATTATATGCACCTAGTACCCTTCCATGGTCAGCACCTAAATAGCACCCAGTACCCACCCATGAGGCCCAGTATTCTCCCATTACACACATTCAGACCCCGCATGGCACTCACTACTCGCTTATGTCCTGCCCACTACACTTTCATGCACCCCACTCTTGGCCTACGCCCAACACTCAAATGGCTCCCTGTACCACTTAGCACTCACAATTTAATTTGCATATGCTAGGGAGATGAGTGGAAAACTGCATTTAATACCCTGGATGCGTCCATTGTACCAAAGCACTGTGTGGTAGCAGCTTTAACCAGTTCACGATTTGTGATCTTGCTAAAGTTCTGTAATCTTACCAAGGTGATGTTCCGCCAGATTAACCTTCAGACTCATAAGATTGCAGGTGTTACAACAGTTTCATGAAACCAAGTCTATTTGGGCACCATGGGGAGACTGACACTCAAATTGCTTAGATGTCATGTTTGGTGGCCTTCTCTGGTGAAAGATGCAAAAGCCTTCATTTAAGTGAACCCAAGGTGAGCGTGATATGGAGGCTGCCATATACACCATATTTTTCAGACTATAAGGCGCTCCAGACTATAATACACACCTAGGTTTAGAGGACAAAAACTAAGGGGAAAAAAATTATACTAAACTTGGTATGTCCATGGTCTAGGAGCATCCTTCCCCCTCCAATTATAGTTCCCCTTGTGCCTTCCTTGTACCTCTGGTGTCCAGTTCCCTCCTGTGCCCTGTGTTCCCGTGTCCTGACCACCCTGAGTCATCCTGCGTCCTGTCCCCATGTCCTGTGTCATCCTGCATCCTCTGTCCCCCTGCGTCAGACTAGGGTTCTCATTCTCCTCTGGCTTTTATCCAGAAACTAACGTTCAAACTGAGAGAAAAAAAAATCAATCTCTGTAACCCCCTGTCTCCTCCAATGTGCTGTCCTGTCCTCCAACCTCCTTTCCCCTCCAGTGTACTCTCCTGTCCTCTGTCCACCTTTCCCCTCCAGTGTGCAGTCCCTATCCTCCCCCCCCCCCCCCTTTCCCCTTCAGCATACTGTACTGTTGTCCGCCCCCTGTCCCCTCTGGCGTGCTGGTCCCCTCTGGTGTGCTGTTCCCCCGCTTGCTGTCCCCGTCTTCTGCTGCCTTTCCCCTCCAGCATATTGTACTTCTTTCCAGCCACATCCCCTCCAAGTACTGTTCCCGTCCTCTCCCTGCCTGCTGCCCCACTGCTTTCCCATCTGTCCACTCCTGCGTGCTGTCCCCCATCTCCTCTGGGCATGCTGTTCCCATTCACATACCATATATATGTAGCCACTGGTAAAGTACGGTATCTTCCGGGAAAGCACAGCCGCATTCAGGAATCAAACTGGAAGCGCTGCTCCAGCTTGCCCATCATGGCTGCCTACAACTCCCTCTTCTTACTGTATGCTCTAGTCTCGAGGGGGGAGGCAGTCTCCGTCATTGGGGCCAATCACAGCACTCCCTACTACTGAGGACATGCTGTGATTGGCCCCAATGACAGAGACTGCTCCCGCCCTCGGGACTAGTGCGTCCAGTAAGAAAAGGGATCTGTTGGCTGGCTGGAGCAGCACTCCTAGTTTGATTCCTAGATGCAGCTGTGCTTTTTCAGAAGATACCAGACTTTACCAGTGGCAGCATATGTACAGTATGTGAGCAGGAACAGCACGCCCGGTGTGATGAGGGACAGCGCGCAGGAGTGGAAAGATGGGAAAGCAGTGGGTCAGGCTGCGGAGGACGAGGATGGACAGTACTTGGAGGGGATGGGGCAGAGGACAGTACAGTATGCTGGAGGCGAAAGTTAGCGGAGGACGACAGTGAAAGTAAGTGGGGGAGGACAGACGGGGACAGCATGCCGGAGGGGACACAGCGCCAAAGTAGCATTCGGACTATAAGACGCACCTACTTCCCCACCGCCCCAAATTTGAGGGAGAAGTAGTGTGTCTTATAGTCCGAAAAATATGGTATTTCTGCCTGCCTACACTCTGGGTGTACTAGGAGATAGCCCTGTCTGCCTAGGGGATTCCCTAAATTCTCTTATTGCATTCCACTTTGAGCTTTTGGATCAAATCTCCATTAGGGACTTAACGCTGAAAACATGTTTGCTAGTAGCAGTGACTACAGCCAGGCGTATAGGGGAAATACAAGCCTTAAACATTAAGCCACCATTTATGACTATCCAGCCGGATAGAATCACTTTTAAGTTACCTCCAGGTTTTTCTCCAAAAGTTGTGACAGATTTCCATAGAGAACAGGAAATCTTTGTCCCTTCTTTCTGTCCGAATCCTTCAAATCGCTCAGAAGAGAAGTTCAGTTCCCTGCATATCAGGAAAATGGTTTTGTTTTATTTAGATAAAACTGAGAAGTGGAGAGAGTAGGATAATTTATTTGTTCAGTTTCAGGGTGCTTGTAAAGGGTTAAGAGCATCCAAGATTACTTTAAGTAACTTGTTAAAGTTATGCATAGGCAAAGCTTATGAAATAGCAGGTAAGCCAGCCCCTGTGAATGTCTAAACACACTCCACTAGGGCTGTCTCCTCTTCCTGGACAGAAAGAAATTCTGCCTCAGTACTCCAAATTTGTAAGGCTGCCACATGGTCCTCATCAAGACTTGGGGTTTGGTCATAAAGTGTTATCTGCGGGTGTCCCGCCCTGAGAGAGGTGGTAATCTAACTCTCCTAGTACACCCAGAGTGGAGGCAAACAGAAGCCAATAATTGCACTTACCATTAATTGGTTTTCTGTGTAGCCTCCATGATGGGTGGACTTACCCACCCAAATGTAACGGTAAGTCTCCTACTGAGTCAAGATAATAGTCAATGCACTGAGGCTAGGTAGGAGGATGTGGCTATTTAAATTGTATCTTGTGCTTCCTGTCCCCTAGGCAGGTGGGGCTATCTCCTAATGCACCCATCGTGGAGGCTACGCAGAAAACCAATTAACGGTAAATGTAATTATTGGCTTCCTTTTAAGCAATACCAGTTGCCTGGCTGTACTGCTTATTGTCAGCCTCTAATACGTTCAGATATAGACCCTGAACAAGCATATGATAGACGTATATGCTAGTAGAAGGTGACAAAAAACACAGGGACACCAGGAGCCCGATATCGTGTATTATCGTCAATCAAGATGGTCAAGATATAAACGATAGGTAATATACTCACAAGTGTGGGTTGCCAAAATAGAGCAACCACCTTTAGTGCATGTGGAGAAGGACCGTCTCCACTCGGCTTTTATTGGTCGCTGCTCCTAGAAAAACGCGTCCTACAGAAATGTAGAGGCGCAGCCCCTGGCAGAATTGCTAGGGTCACGAGTAGTAGATTACAAGGGAAGGAGGCGCCCAAGGGATGTATGTGAGTCCTCAATTACTAGGTAGTATATATGACAATTTGATCGGGTAAGTAGAGAATACTCTTACCTGTAGTAAAGGTAGTAGACCACTGATATAAAATTGATATAATTTATTAGATAAGATTAGCACCTTGACAACGCGTTTCGCGACACAGTTGCTTCCTCAGGTCATGTAAAGTGCTATAAGAGAACAAGGGATGGCTATCAGACTAATAAAACATCTCTAGATGAACAATGCGTATTATATATACACACAGCATAAAAGAGTCCGAAAAAATTATAACATTGTGCATACAATTAAATACAATTACATATGTCCGCATAGAGCCTTAAATAGGGGAAGTTGTAAAAACAAAAACATTATTAGTATATAAATCCCCAATAGTACCAATAGTTGGATAGAACGGTGCAGGGAAAAGAAATGGCAGTTCTATGATAGTTGTAATATAATGTTTGGCCAGTAGGTGGCAGTAGGGATATATATATAAATCAAAGAATGTGAACAACCTGAATAGTTGAAAAATATCTATATATATATTGTTATGCGTATTCTTGCGTAAAGATACTGAATGACTATTAAAGTGTAGAGATGCACATATTTAACCTTTTAAGAACTAAATAGCAACAAGTATACTAAACTCAGCAATCATCTTAAGAGATACTAGCCATTGATTTATAAGGGAAAGTTATTATACACTGTTTATGTATAACTGAACAAACAAACAAACAAACACAGAACATTTATATCGCGCTTTTCTCCTGGCGGACTCAAAGCGCCAGAGCTGCAGCCACTAGGACGCGCTCTATAGGCAGTAGCAGTGTTAGGGAGACTTGCCCAGGGTCTCCTACTGAATAGGTGCTGGCTTACTGAACAGGCAGAGCCGAGATTCGAACCCAGGTCTCCTGTGTCAGAGGCAGAACCCTTAACCATTACACTATCCAGCCACCACAACTGAACGTATATTTGAAAAATCAACAGTATATTTCTCATTGGACTGCTGTAATGTAAAAAGTAAGTTTATTTTTATATTGTTTTAATATGTCTTGGCATATTGTTAAAACATTTTTGGAAATTCCAATAAAAAAATATTGAAAATGAAAAATATCTATATCTATATATATAATACATATATATATAATATATATATATATATATATATATATATATATATATATATATATATATATCTGACCCAATAAGTTAAAATATATTTAAAATATATGTAATGAAAATGCATCTGGAGACTGAGACACCCATATGTAAACTATAGGTAACAATAAAATATTGTATATAAGACCAGGTCAATTGCAAAAACATATATACCTGCACCATATACATATATATGTATATGTATGTATACACACACTCGTGTACAGTACCTACAACAATAGGAGTACATATAGAAAAGCAACGACAACCAAGAGTAAACGGGGGCCCCTGTGGTGTAAGGAGCATCTGGGAGAAAGTATATAAAAGACACAAATGTATGTAGACGACGAGGTTCCTAAAAAGTGTAGAAGGGCTATACAGTCCAGCCTGACCAACATGTGAGGGACCATAAACTGTATGAGGGGAGCGGAAAGGTAGGAAAGGCTGGCAGGTAGTATAGGGACTTACCTCTATAGTTGTGATAGATAGTCTGGGCGCCATGACTGTCAGGCCGCCGGCACAGATTAAAAACCTTACGGAGATAAATGGGAGGGCACCCGTGCGGGTGCACGTAACGTCCGGGGGCGGGACAGAGGTGTCAGGACTTGCTGCCCTGTAGCGCTGTGCTCAGGCAGCGTAGGATGTTGGGAGAAGGACTGATGTTGTCTAGACGTCATATCCGGGGGCAGGTCTGGGGTGTCAGAAGTAGCTGCCCCGTAATGCTGTACTAGGGCAGCATAGGATGTTGAAGGTCAGATAGGTGCTGGCTGAAAAAGTCAGTGTCAGCGGGAAGGGTGTTATGGGGTAGGAACCTATAGGGAAAAGGGAGGGAGAGTGTAGCAATGTACTAAAGTAAACATGGGGCGAGGGCCAATTGCGGGGAAGGAGTGTAGCCATCTATATGGTGGCAAGCCAGAGGAAGGGGGAGGGTACTAAAAAAGCCATGATGGTCGTGGCAAAAATGCAACTAGTAATGCAGCTACGTTTCAATTGGCCAGGCATATAAGGTGTATCCATAAGGTACTGATGTATGCTTAATGGGCAGAAGGGTAGAGTGTTATAGGGTACTGATGCATACTCACTAAGCAGAATATTATTACCCAGATCCCAAGTATAAAAGCTGGCTGCAGAGCCAGAAAAAAGACTAAAAGATATATATAAGGAATGTATGTCAGTGGGGGCGAGTGAGTAAAGATATAAAATAGAAGTATAGCAGATAGTAAATGATTAAAATAAAATCAAATCAAAGGTCCAAAAATGCTGTATGGACTCTGAGAACATAAAGGATATGTCAGATAATAGTAACAATTAAGCCTGAAACATACATAGCCTGAAACATACATACATGTGTATGTGTAACATACAACTAACAACAAGTTAATTACTTCTAAAAAAAAAGAGGTACTAAACAGACAGTTTTTGTAGGATCATGGTTGGAGAACAGGTGTATCAGGTGAGGGAAGGGGGGGGGGAGGAGGGGGTGTTTAAGGGGGGGGGTGTTATTCGGGAGGGTATAATGAGAAGGGGGGGGCAGTTTTTTTTTGGGGGGGGGGTTTGGGGGGTATGGCATAGGGCAGGCTAGGGGAAAAAACGGATTCTGGGACCCATAGTGGTCTACAATAATTCACAGGTTATGCTCAAGGCATATATTCAGACCTTCTGGTTGTAATGTTCTCAATTTGAAAACCCAGTACATTTCTCTGGCTCTTAGAGTTCCATAGCGGTCAGTAGTATCTTCAGAAATTTGTTCAATTGGGCAGAGAGTTAATGTGGAGGAGTCTTGATTGTGGATCTCCTTAAAGTGTCGTGATAGTCCATGTTTGGTGTACCCTTTAGAAATATTATGTCTATGTTGTCCCCATCTGTCTCTGAGGGTCTGAGTGGTTCTACCTACATATTGGAGGCTACATGACCATGTGATTACATAGATTACAAACCTGGAAGAGCAGTCTATGTGCTTTGAGATTTTGAACGTTTGCCCAGTTACCATAGAGCGAAACTCCTTTTGGCCAGTTATCATTTTCTGGCAACATAGGCAACTCCTGGTTCCACACTGTTCTATTCCCTTCTCTTGTGTTGCATCTATTCTCTTATTAACAGTTCTTAGTCTACTAGGTGCCAAAGAGTTCCTAAGTGTTTTCGCTCTCCTAAATATGCATTTGGGTTTTGCACCGATGTGCTCTTTTAAATATGGATCAGACAGTAGGTGACCCCAATGTTTATTGAGAATGGTTCTGATAATGGAATGATTATTAGAGTATCTCGTTATAAACCGAGGTTCAGTTGGGGGCGGTGTAGATATGTTTGTTCTTATTCCTTGTAAGTAATGTTTGCCTGTCGGCAGATCTAGCTTTTGCCCGAGCATTCTTAACCAGGTTCTTAGGAAAGTGTTTCTGCTTAAATTTGTTTGTGAGGACTTTTGCTTGATTTTCAAACGTATGTAGGTCAGAACAATTTTTTCTGATTCGTAAAAATTGCCCATAGGGTATGTTACTCTTCCAGGGTTTATGATGATTACTCCTGAAGTCTATATATGCATTGGCATCTACTGACTTAAAATAGTTGCAAGTTTTGATCCGACCTTCCTCAATATATAATTTTACATCAAGATATTCAATATGGGTATCATCTGTATTAGATGTAAATGTGATACCCCAATTATTGGAATTCATGTAAGAATCCTACGCTGCCTGAGCACAGCGCTACAGGGCAGCAAGTCCTGACACCTCTGTCCCGCCCCCCGACGTTACGAGCACCCGCACGGGTGCCCTCCCATTTATCTCCGTAAGGTTTTTAATCTGTGCCGGCGGCCTGACAGTCATGGCGCCCAGACTATCTATCACAACTATAGAGGTAAGTCCCTATACTACCTGCCAGCCTTTCCTACCTTTCCGCTCCCCTCATACAGTTTATGGTCCCTCACATGTTGGTCAGGCTGGACTGTATAGCCCTTCTACACTTTTTAGGAACCTCGTCGTCTACATACATTTGTGTCTTTTATATACTTTCTCCCAGATGCTTCTTACACCACAGGGCCCCCGTTTACTCTTGGTTGTCGTTGCTTTTCTATATGTACTCCTATTGTTGTAGGTACTGTACACGAGTGTGTGTATACATACATATACATATATATGTATATGGTGCAGGTATATATGTTTTTGCAATTGACCTGGTCTTATATACAATATTTTATTGTTACCTATAGTTTACATATGGGTGTCTCCGTCTCTAGATGCATTTTCATTACATATATTTTAAATATATTTTAACTTATTGGGTCAGATATATATATATATATATATATATATATTTTTTTCAACTATTCAGGTTGTTCACATTCTTTGACTTCTATCCAACTATTGGTAGTATTGGGGATTTATATACTAATAATGTTTTTGTTTTTACAACTTCCCCTATTTAAGGCTCTATGCGGACATATGTAATTGTATTTAATTGTATGCACAATGTTATAATTTTTTCGGACTCTTTTATGCTGTGTATATATAATACGCATTGTTCATCTAGAGATGTTTTATTAGTCTGATAGCCATCCCTTGTTCTCTTATAGCACTTTACATGACCTGAGGAAGCGACTGTGTCGCGAAACGCGTTGTCAAGGTGCTAATCTTATCTAATAAATTATATCAATTTTATATCAGTGGTCTACTACCTTTACTACAGGTAAGAGTATTCTCTACTTACCCGATCAAATTGTCATATATACTACCTAGTAATTGAGGACTCACATACATCCCTTGGGCGCCTCCTTCCCTTGTAATCTACAAGCATATGATAGAATGGCTGCATGCTTGTTTCTGGTGTTGTTCAGACACTACTGCAGCCAAATAGATCAGTAGGGCTGCCAGGCAACTGGTATTATTTAAAAGGAAATAAATATGGTGACCGCCGTATCTTTCACTTCGGGTTCACTTTAAGTCTTGCATGGTCGGTGCTCGAAGCAAGTCTTCTCATATATCACCCTAGGGGATCATTGCTCCCTTTGCCTATATCTGATAAGCCCTGGAAAGATTTGTCTATGGATTTTGGGGTTGATTTGCCTTCATCCAATGGTTGTACTGTTGTCTGGGTCACTGTTAATAGGTTCAGTAAGGTGGCACATTCTGTGTTACTCCCCAAGTTGCCCACTGTCCGTTACAACGTTGGTTGCAGGTACAAGGAACAGAATTAGCAAGGGACTATTGATAGAGTAAAAAAAAAATTCTGACATACATTGTTCACCGGAAACTTTTTTTTTTCCCCCTCCATGTGATTTGGTCTAGGTTTCTACCATGAACATTCCTTTGTGTCAACTATCCCCGAAACAAAGTGGGGACCCAAATGTATTGGGCATTTTCTGTTACTGAAAAGATCAATAGAGTAACTTATAGGATGGAGCTTCCTCAGTCAGTTAGGGGAGTAACGCAACTTGAGAGATAGGAATGAACCTTGAAAATCAAACACAAAGACAACGGGACCCCATATAGTGTAGTATTTTCCATAATTTGGAGAAAAAGTGTAATAAAAGGGGAGTGGAGGGTATTCACAAGATAAGGTTGCTGTAAGGGCAACCAAACAATTAAACTTTGGGGAGGATAACTGTCTTCCCATGCCTACAGAGAACACCACTTGTATTTAGGTTGCTTTCTTGAAAACAGGCTGAGAACTGGTTAGCTGTATCTGTATCTGACAGGAGGCCACCATCAGGAGGATATAAAAAACGGGGCGACCTTGCTTCAATTGTTAAACGTCATCGGCATTAAAACTAACCTATATAATTCCCCTTTATCAGGTTCCCCTTTATCAGGCTTCCCCTCAAAGTGTAATGCCCTCCTTCAATCGATAATGAATGTGGCAGCCAGACATAACAGCTCCACTCATCAGAGCATCTCTACTACTCCCCTCTGTTAAATGACAGCCAAGGTGACATGATGAAATAGACATGTTTATGTTGTGAAGTTTAGAGGGGGTCGCAGCCAGCACGCAGTACACAGATGTATAAAACAAAGTCCATTTATTGTGCAGTAGAAATAAACAGCTTCAGTTCAGCAGTAATAAGTGGAAAATAACAGTTCAGCTTACTTCAGCTTGGTAAGATAAAGTCCAGCAGGTTCAAACAAAAGTTCAGTTTTCATCAGGCCAACACCATACAAACAGAGCAGGGTATGGTTTGGCTTCCATCAAATACTCCAATATTCCTTGTCAGGAGATTTCCATAGCATACATGCTACTCCTTCAACACCTCTCTCCACACTGCTTGTGAGGCTGCTTCTTAAGCATAAATTTGCATCTCATCAATACCATAATTAGTGAGACTCAGCCCCACTGACAACCAGGTGTGTACCTAGGTGGGATGGGAAGGCCCGCCCTTCCTTCCCTCCCATCCCAGGAGTCCGGCCCTGAAAAGAAAAAACCAAGCAGCAACTGCTTGCTGCTAAAATCCGGACTCCCTTCTTAGGACCACACAGGGTTTTAAAGTGACCACAGTCCAAATACCGGGGAAATATACCTCCCATCTATTACCCAGCCCCGATGGCCACTACAATGTACAGTGCCAAGCACACAAATAACTAGGCTGTGTTCCTAGATCTGTGCCTGCGCAGTCCGCTCTGGTCCACGTGGCAGTGATTGACAGCGCCGCTCGCGCAGGCGCAGTACAGGTCGACCTGAAGGTCGGCCTGACGTCATCGCCGGGGACTGGAATGGAGCTGAGGTGAACGGTTGCGTGCAGTGCTGCTGTTTTATTAATTTTTGCTTTAGGATCAACTTCAAAATCATGTGCATGGCCTACAAATTGCAGCACAGGGACCTGCCCAACCTACGTCTTCGACTTTTCCACAGGCACATACTGGCACGGCTCCACCGACCTGTGCTTGTTTGCACCGCACATAACTCACTTACATGAACCACTGCAGGACTTCAAACAAGCCCTTAAAGGGAACCTTAACTAAACGAGGGGTAAAGAGTTTCACTTACCTGAGGCTATTACCAGCCCCCTGCAGCAGTCTTGTGCCCTAGGAGCCGCTCTGGAATCCTCCGGTCCCCCGCTGTCACTTAGTTTCGTTTTTGACGACTCATCAGTCGGCCGGCCGCCATGTGTATTATTGGACGCATTCTCTACTGCAATTAGCACTGTTGCGGACCGCAACGCGTACAACAATACGCGTTGCCACATATCTACGTGTGCAGAATGCGGCAACGCGTATTTTTGTATGCATTGCGGCCCGCAACAGCGCTAATTGAAGTAGGGAATGCGTCCAATAATACGCATGGCGGCCGGCCGACTGGTGAGTCGTCAAAAACGAAACTAATTGACAGCGGGGGACCGGAGGATTCCAGAGCGGCTCCGAGGGTACAGGACTGCTGCAGGGGGCTGGTAATAGCCCCAGGTAAGTGAAACTCTTTACCCCCGTTCAGTTAAGGTTCCCTTTTAGACTCTCACCTTTTCATGCTCGCCTATATCCCTTCCCCCCCCCCATCCCCATTAGTACGTTATAGTAATACATTTTGCTGGGCACCCTCTCAACAGACGCACCTATTGTCTCTACCCCCACCCTTTAGATTGTGAGACTCTGGCAGGGCCCTCCACCCTAGTGTGTTCAGCTTGATTATGCAATCTTCCTCTCTTAGGCCTGGTTCACATTAGCGTTTTTCTGTGGAGCCGGCCGTAAGGACCTGGCCATCAGGATCAGGAAAAACTGTCAGTTTTTACAGCCAGTGTGCTGTGAACTGTCAGTTTTCTATTTGTTACTATGTAGCTGCAACACCTTCCTTGTCCGTTCCGCTGAGCAAAACGGTCCGGAAAATTGGGTCCTGCGGCATTTTTTTGTCCGCTCGGCGGAACGGACCAAGGAACCGTACGGCTGGTTCCGTTGGCAAACGCTTATGTGAACCGGGCTTTACACCCCTTGCATATTAGACTCTATTTTTAGCAAAACCACTTAACCACTCTTACCAAAGATATTTGCATTGTTTTTTTTTTGTTTTTTTTTTGTGAGCTCCTTATATGTTAACCCATTTATCTATTGTGCAGCGCCACAAAAAAATTTTGCTAAGCACAGTGGCTTAGTGGCTAGCACTCTTGCCTTGCAGGCCAACACCTGCAGGGAGTTTGTATGTTCTCCCCGTGTCTGCGTGGGTTTCCTCAGGGCACTCCGTTTTCCCCCCACATCCCAAAAACATACAGATAAGTTAATTGGCTTCCCCCAAATTGGCCCTAGACTGCGATACATACACGATACATACACGATACGTACATAGACATAGGACTACGGTAGGGATTTGATTGTGAGCTTCTCTGAGGGACAGCTGGTGACAAGACTATATGTACTCTGTAAAGTGCTGCGGAAGATGTTGGCGCTATATAAAAACTAAATAATACAGTAGAACCCATTTAAAGTAAACTTCAAGGGACCAGGAAAAGTAGCTTACTATATCAGAATTTGTCATACATTGTATATTTATACAGACCTAGTTGCTGGGACCTAAGGACTGAGTTTAGTATATCCAGAGGTTTACTATATTAGAGATTCTATTGTAATGTATAAGAAGACAAAATCTTTATAGAAGCATTCAAAGGCATGCTTTTATCAACCCTTTTGTCTTCTCATACATATGTTGTTCTTCATGTCCATAGTGTTTAAGCATTGAAGTCAAGTGTCTGGTATTGAGTACTTCTGTTGTTTATATTGTAGGCACTGTCATTTGGCCTGATGAAGTTTTATATGTATACTCACGAAACGCGTTGCCTTAGTGCTTGTTTACTTGAAACTTGTTTACCTTGTATTCAGTTTCATTCTTGAGGTAAGCCACCTCTTAATCTTGATTTTAAGGATTTAATGTATTTTTTATTCACTCTGGGTGCCTCTTCTCTCCCTCATTCAATTAGGGGAGTAGATTAATTTCATGTCTCATCATTGAAATCTGCAGCCAGTATTGATGAATCTGCTTCCACCTCCTCCCATAGTGATTGATGGTGAACCAAAAAAATTGAATTCACATAGAGTGTGCAATTATTTATATTATCCTATTGATTGGAAAGAATACGGACCAGAGGAGAGATGTTGGGTTCCATCTCATCAGACACAAGCCGATGATTTAATTCAAGAGGTTAATTCTAAGCATCCTGATATCCTAATAAGCATGAGTTGGAGTGTCTTGGCCACTCCAGTCTTCCCGGCCTCAGTCTCTATACAGCTAAGTCCTGGGGGCAACCGAAGTCAGGCAGACGCAACTTGTCTCCTGTTCAAGTAGGGGCTTTGTCTAAAGGTGAGGATCGTGGTGTCACATTAGGACATAGAGGCTGAAGGAAAGTGAGAGATCTGCCAGACCTTACAGTAGCCTCCAAATGACCAACCCTTTTAAATTCATTTATCTATATACAGAATGCTTTTATTGGAAAATCTTGGGGGAGAGATGATTACATTTCAAAGATTTGTTGCAATGTTCATTTGGGTCTGCCCAGAAATTCAAGGCTCAGTCTAGAGCTGATGCTGCCCCCTACATTTTGCTGTCCTGTATCGCGTGATTCAGTCAGTTTCATGGTAGGGCCAGCCCTGGTGCCAAACCATTCCACAAGCTCATGAGATGAACATTCTCAGTTAAGACACTTTTTTTTTTTTTAATGAGTAGTGTCATGCTAATTAAAAAAAAAAGCTAGCAATATTAGAAAATAAAAATCACCAGTTTCAAAATGTCTAGTAACCGTCTTTCTCAACTTACAGAAGGTGGGACAATGGCACAATATGGTACAAGACAGATGGAAAAAATAACATTTATATTGCACTTTTCTCCTGGCGGCATCAAAGCTGCAGCCACAAGCTCAGTAGGCAGTAGCAGTTTTAAGAAGTCTAGCTCAATGACTCCTTACTGCAGGCTCTCTCAACCAGGGTTCCCTGGAACCCCAGGGTTCCTTAAGGACTCTGCAGGGGTTCCTTGGCATTTTACCCCATCGTGGGGGAAGTAAAATAGAGCACACCATAATAGGTGGTACTGTAACAAGAAGCACTAAATTGGGGGGTCAGGAGACAGTATAATGAGGGGCAATGTAATAGGAGATAGTGAAATTAGCAGCCTAACCTACTTAAAGACCTTGCCTCCTGAAAAATAAATGTAGGGGTTCCTCGAGACCAAAAAATTGTTTGCAAGGGTTCCTTGAGATCCAAAAGTTATTTACAGGGTTCCTCCAGGGTAAAAAGGTTGAGCAAGGCTGCCTTACTGAATAGGGGCTGGCTTACTGAACAGGAGGAGCCAGTATGTGAACCCAGGTCTCTTGTGTCAGAGGCAGAGCCCCTAACCATTACACTATCCAGCAATCAGCCCTGCACTGGGTTATGAAATCTATGCTAAATTGATCAGCCGCACAAACGGACTCTCTGCTAGTCCCCTGCAGGTGGCTCCTCTTCCCTTTATTCTCTGTTTTTTCTTCCCTTTCCTTCTTCTGTTGTCTTGTTTATCCATTACTCCTTAGCAGCAGGCTGAGATGGGTAATAATTACAGTATTTGTATAATGCTTTTCTCCTGTTGGACGCAAAGCACTTGTGAGGCAGCCACTAGAGCACACTCAGTAGGCAGTAGAGGTGTTAGGGAGTCTTGCCCCAAAACTCCTTACTGAATAGGTGCTTGCTTACTGAAATAGGAAGAGCCGGGATTTGAACCCAGGTCTCCAATGTCATGAAACTCGGCATTTCTTCTTTGCTGTAAAAGATTATTTACAACAAAAATGTACTACCAGAAAAAACACTGGTAGCAGAACAGCATTCAAACAGTTAAACAAACATAGAACTTTGTTCTTCAGTGGGAAGCTTAGAGCCATTGCTCTAAGAACTTGAGGAAGTGATGACAATATGCCTGCATAAAACAAACAAGGTAATAAACACTGTTAGCAGTGTGTCAGCTAAATACAAGCCACAAGTGTACACAGGAGGAGACACAATCTCACTTTGATATATTCCTGGCTGTATGCTTAAATTCTAAATTCTGCATCAATCTGCTTTTATGGTATGCAACTGATTCATTTTCCTGGCTGTATGCTTAAATTCTAAATTATGCATCAATCTGCTTTTATGGTATGCAACTGATTCATTTTCCTGGCTGTATGCTTAAATTCTAAATTCTGCATCAATCTGCGGTATGCAACCGATTCATTTTCCTGGCTGTATGCTTAAATTCTAAATTCTGCATCAATCTGCTTAATTCTAAGTGTTAATAATTGGGGCTTCTTCCTGTGCTTCCATTTGCCTATTTCATTTCATTAGTCTCAATTTGCATATCTTTAGACTGGCCCTGCCTCTGTGTGGCTAGATTCTAGTGTCTAGTATATTCACAGCTGTAATCAGTCTGCTTGTTAGCATCTATCTAGTCAGGGATATATTAGCAGATCATATAGTCAGCATGACCTTGGTCAGCAGTGTATACATTTAGGGGTATACATTTAAAGGGTATTAATTTTAAGGGTACTTTAGACAAACAGAATTATACCAGAATTGAGCCAGAAGGGAACAGAAGTGAACTAGCACAAAACTCTGGGCTGTTGTTCATCTGCTGATTTTCTACACCCTGCATAGAAGTGCCTTCAATACCATATTGAACATACACCAGCTAAACATACAACCAGCTAAATTTAAGCACTGCACACCCGCTTACCAAACTACTGATGGTTTCACCATGCCTCACCAACCATACCACTGCTGATCTTCGCTGGCTGCTCCACTGCTGAACTCCCCACCAACTGATCCATCACCGACCTCCAGACAAGTTACATCATTACCAACCAGACACCCCATCTACCAATCACACACAGCTGGATTTTTTTACCATCATTGATGTTCTGCCAACTTCACTGCTGATCTCCTGTGGACTGCTCCTTACCAGATTGATTATTGATGCAACTTTGCTGAACCCCTTCAGCCACATCATTGGTGACATTTATCTCATCTTGGTCTAACTGCTGTCCCCCTGTCTATGCTTCCACTCTCCACACCCCATCCTACCTTATCCCTTCAGTACAATATGTACCCCTTCCCTCCTATTCACTCCCTGACCCCTCCACCATTTCCAAGCTATCTCCCTCCCCATCTTGCTCTCCCCCATCACCACATGCTCTACCTTCACCTCCTTCTACACCTCGCCCCCCTTCTGTCCTTAGACTCCCTTTTGGCCCTCAACCCCCATGTACCTCCCTTCTCTCCCCCACACACTCTACTCACACACCCCCTCGGCAAAACCTTATTCCTATCCATCCTACCCCTAGGCATTCGCTCCTGGTTTCCTGTGGCCTCTGGAATGCCAGGTCCACCCGCAATAAGCTGCTCTCTGGAACTCGCTCCCTTCAGCCACCAGACTCGCCCCCACCTTTAATACCTTCAAACAAGCTCTCAAGACTCACCCTTCTATGCTCGCATACCCCCCTACACCAGCACCATAATATGTTCTGTTAGACACCCTCTCAACAGATGCACCTATTGTCTACACCCCCACTCTTTAGATTTTAAGCCTCTGGCAGGGCCCTCTCCCTTAGTGTTTCCAGCTTGATTATGCAATCTTACTGCCAATCACCCCTTTTGTATACTGGAACAATCTCTATTTTGCCTATGATACAGTATTCTCAAATCATTTGCATGATCTTGTTTTGTTGTGAGTTTCCTGTATGTCCTACCTTGTATGTTAACCATTTGATCTATTGTGCAGCGCTGCGTAATATGTTGGCGCTTTATAAATACAATAAATAATAATAATAAATAAAATAATAATTGTAATATATAAATGCAGCAGCTATGCAATAAATTACAATAGCAACTTTCAGTGTAAATAAACTGTTCTTTGGGAACTTGCAAGACTTAATACTTAATAATACTTGTGCACAAAAGCAAATATGATAACTGTATGGGTAATAAAAATAGGAAAACATGTTTTTACTGAATGTTATGTCCTTCTTTAACCACTTCACCACTGAGGGGTTTTACCCCTTGAACACCAGAGCAATTTTCACCTTTCAGCGCTCTTTCCATTCATTCGTCTATAACTTTATTATTACCTATCACAATGAAATGAACTATATCTTGTGTTTTTCGCCACCAATTAGGTTTTTTTTAGGTGGGACATTATGCCAAGAATTATTTTATTCTAAATGTGTTTTAATGGGAAAATAGGAAAAAATGTGTGAAAAATTATTTTTCAGTTTTCGGCCATTATAGTTTTTAAATAATGCATGCTACTGTAATTAAAACCCATGAAGTGTATTTGCCCATTTGTCCAGTTTATAAAACCGTTTAAATTATGTCCCTATCACAATGTTTGGCGCCAATATTTTATTTTGGAAATAAAGGTGCATTTTTTTCAGTTTTGTATCCATCCCCAATTACAAGCCCGTAGTTTATAAAGTAACAGTGTTATACCCTCTTGACATAAATATTTAAAAAGTTCAGTCCCTAAGGTAACTATTTGTTGTTTTTTTTTATTGTTTATATATATATTTTTTTTTTAATTACAAAAAAAAAATTGAGTAGTGTGGGAGGTAATGAGTTAATTTATTGTGGAAAACTAATGTATTTGTATATGTAAAATGCTTTAGGGTGTAGTTTTACTATTTGGCCACAAGATGGCCACAGTGAGTTTGTTTACATGCGACCTGTAAGTGTTCGGAAGGACGCTTACAGGAAGCAGTACGAGTACGAGTTTCTAATAGAAACGAGTTTCTAATAGAAGCAGCGGATCATTGCGGGGGCTTAGATCAACGAACGGGAATGGATTAGATCAATGAACGGGAATGGATTTTCCCGTTCATTGATCGAGCGGGCGGTGGCGTGCGGCGGGAGCGCGGAAGGTACGGATTTCTCCGTCCCTTGGTTTTTTAGGGGGGAAAAAAGGACGGAGAAATTCGTACCGCGGGGGGTAAAGTGGTTAAGTACCAGTTATTACAAACCGCATGCATAAGCACTTACACAGTACATAGTTATTTGGTTTAAAAAAAGAGACATACATCCCTTGAGTTCAACCACTTAGTTACATAGTTACATAGTTATTTGGGTTGAAAAAAAGACATACTGTACGTCTATTGAGTTCAATCAGAAAGTAAAGTACAACACCAGCCTGCTCCCCCACATATCCCTGTTGATCCAGAGGAAGGCGAAAAACCCTTACAAGACATGGTCCAATTAGCCCCAAAAGGGAAAAAAATTCCTTCCCGACTCCAGATGGCAATCAGATAAAATCCCTGGATCAACATCATTAGGCATTACCTAGTAATTGTAGCCATGGATGTCTTTCAACGCAAGGAAAGCATCTAAGCCCCCTTTAAATGCAGGTATAGAGTTTGCCATAACTACTTCCTGTGGCAATGCATTCCACATCTTGAATTTGTTTCACTATTATCATTTATTTTGTTCCCTTGAATTCTTTAACTGTAATGTAGAAATGCAAGGTTTAAAGTAAACCAGAAATCAGGGCTGTGCAGAGGGTCCTTAAGTGGGGGGTGCTCAAATTTAAAAAAAGGGGCCCTAATTCAATCATGATAAATTGAGTATTGATGAGTAGTGATCGTAATCTGATGCAGGAGGGCATTTAGGTGACAAGGCTGGGGACAGGGGAGAATGGGGGGAGTGGTGGGCATGAATACTGTTTTCCATACATGTCTGCTCCCCCCATTTTTACAATTGCTTTCAGCTCTGGTATCCTTTTTAAAGTAGAGGTCACCTCCCAGTCACACTTCCACACCATTCCCCTGCCCTGCATCGGAGCACCCCACTGCTGGCTGACTACAGACTGTCACCACAACACAGTCACACTCACAGTGAAAGAGACGCGCCACTGGGTGCAATGGAGTCATCATGGCCACACAGTCAGACTCTGTCTTAGTCGCAGCAGTCTGTCCCTTCTCCTACTCTTGTAGCTGGGCCAGTCTCTCCCTCTGGCAGCTACGTCTCTGCTGGTGTCACGTCACATTGGCGTGATGCAGATCCCATGGAGTTCCATCACATAGCTACCAGGAAGTTACCCACCAGGTCTCCGTGACTCTGTCACTTGCCTGCAGGCAGACATTGCACAGAGGAAGTCAGGGGGAAGAGCCACACAGGACTGTTTCTGGCCTTTTTGTCACCCCAGACAAGAAATCCTGTGGCACCCTAACCCCTTCCCCCCCCCCCCCCCCCCCACACACACACACCCCATGAGGGGACACTTGGTGCTGCCAAGGAATAGAGGGGGAAGAGATCACTGCATGCTTCTAGGAAAGGGGGGGAGGTCACTAAGTGCTGCTGGGGAGAGAGGTCACCGGGTGCTCCTGGGGAAAGGGGGAGGTCAAGTGCTGCAGGGGAGAGAGGTCACTGGGTGCTCCTGGGGAAAGGGGGAGGTCACGGGCCCTTTTCCACTAGAGCGATTGTGATTGCTGAATTGCAAAATCGCAAATCGCTAGTGATTTTAAAATCGCTAGGGTTGTTACTTTATCATAGAAATCACGAGAAGTATTTTCCACTATTTGGAAATCGCAATCGCTTTCTGGAGCGATTTTTACAATGATAATGTAATGCAAATGCAAATCGCAATCGCATAACAGAATTAATGAAAAATCGCTATCGCTGGCGTTTGTAATTGCGATTGCTAGTGGAAAAGGGCCCTTAAGGTGCTGCTGGAGAGAGGGGTCACTGGGTGCTCCTGGGGAAAGGAGAGAGGTTACTAAGTGCTGCTGGGGAGAGAGGTCACTGGGTGCTCCTGGGGAAAGGGGGGGGGGGCACTAAGTGCTGCTGGGGAGAGAGGTCACTGGGTGCTCCTGGGGAAAGGGGGGAGGCCACTAAGTGCTGCTCTGGGGAGAGAGGTCTCTGGGTTCTTCTGGGGAAAGGGGGGGGGGGGAGGTTACAGGGTGCTGCTGTGGGGAGGGGGAGGTCACAGGGTTCTGCCAGAGTTGGGGAGAGGTCACAAAGTGCTGCTGGGGGAGACACTGGGTGCTGCTGGAAGTGGGGAAAGGTCACTGGATGCTGCTGGGGGTGGGGAGAGGTCACTGGGGTTGGGGGGAATTTGTCACTGGTACTGCCGAGGGGTGGGGGAAGAAGTCACTGGGTGCTGATAGGGAAGTGGGAGGAAAGCCACAGGGTTGCTGATGTGGGGTGGGCAGGAGTCTGCTGAGTGCTGATGGGGGAGGGAAGATCATAGGGTGCTGTCGGAGTGTGTCTGGGAGAGGTCACTGAGTGTTGCTGGGTAACAGGCGGGGAAGATCGCAGAGTGATGCTGGGGGGTGGGGGAGTAGCTACTGAATGCTGCTGGGGGGGGGGGAGCCACAGGGTGCTGCTAGGGAAAGGAGAGGTCAGAGTGCTGCCGGGGGTCACTGGGAGCTTTCAGGAAGACTCGATCTTACCTGCCTAGCAGCTTAAACGCACAAGCAGAAATCCAGTCAGGGTTCCACTTTACTCCATGTTGTGGGCAGAGCTTTATGTAGGCAGGAGGAGCCTACTATACACGGAGACGGGGCTTTTGTGAAGGGGGAGGGGCTTCTTCTGTGACTGTTAGGCAATCGGCAGCATGGATCCCGGTCCTGGAGATCAAAGGACCCTCCTGCCGTCACTGCTGCTGCTTCCTCTCTGCCAGGGACTCCGAAGTGGTGGCTGACAATAACAACCCAGAGAGAAGGGGCGGGACAGCATGCAGAGGCTGTGAGCAGCTCTGGGCAGACATCGGCTCACAGTGGAAGAGAGCTCCAGGCAGCAGAGCTGCACTAAATGCTGTAGCATGTAACGTGGCTCTACTGCCCAGAGCTCTCTCCTGGTGTGGGTACAGAAGCTGCCTGGAGCTGCTTACGTTGCCTCTGCATGCCATCCTGTCCCTTCTCTCCATGCTGCCCCTGCCCTGTGCGAGGATATAGAATAAAAACGGCCAGGGGGCTACATTAATGGGGCTTACAAAAGGGGGGTAATGCTTGAGCATCCACAGCACCCCCCTGTGCACATGCCTGCCAGAAATGGATATAACTAAAGATTTGATACTTACCTCCAGCCCCATAAGCACATCTGAGTCCCTTGCAGGCCTGCCGGGTCTGCCGTAATCAGCCCCGGGAAATGGTTCAGTCGCGTCAGTCGGGGTGTTCTGCACCCTCAGTGTGTGTCCTCAATGTATGTTCATTGAAAAAGTGAAAACCAGTTGTGTATACTTTGTAAGATATACAGGTAGTCCCCGGTTAACAAACGAGATAGGGACTGTAAGTTCGTTCTTAACCTGAATCCATTCTTAAGTCGCAACGCTATGCCATTTTGGTCCCTCTGTCTCCCTCTGTGCCTGTTTGTCCCCTTCAGTGATTTTGCTCCCCCTATGTGCCTTTTTGTCTCCCCCTGTGTCTCTTTGTCTCACCTCAGTGCCTCTCTTTGCTCCCCCCAATTTAAGTATCCAGGTATTAGCAGCCCCTGCAACAATTATAAGGTCGGTCCCAAATGTAGCACTGATTACACAAATGACAAATGCATCAATAACAATTTATATCCACAAATGACACACTATGCATCCTTGGTGACTGGCAACAAGGTTAAAGTGAACCGAGCCCCCTTTTTTTTTTTTTTTTTTTTTAGCACTCAGGACATCTCTATATAGCACATGAAAAATGCATGCCAACAATATGTTTCATTATTAAAATAAACTTTCATTTTACCTTGTATTTATATTCAAAGTAGGTTTATTAGCCTGTTTCAGCAGGCCTCCCCCTCTGTCCCCGGCCACAGAGATTTCAGGATTCTAATTGTTATATTGAGGCCATTACCAAGAAGTAAACAATACCTTTTCATCAACAAAGGGGGTAGGTAATTAGGACAGTTTCTTCAGACATTGGCCTCACTTCACTAAGCTTTATCAAACGTTTGGTAAATTGCCTCATGGGTAAAATCTAATTTTGAATTCACGAAGGTATTATAGATTTATTGAAAGTTTTATGGATAAAACATTCGATAAATATATAACACCTTAGTGAATTCAAAATTAGATTTTACCCATGAGGTAAATTATCAAACGTTTGATAAAGTCTTTGATAAAGCTTAGTGAATTGAGGCCATTGTGTTTGTGAATGTGTCAAGATAGCATCTCTGACATCTGTAAATAAGTAATGTGAGAAGGGGAGGGGGGAACATGGCAAGTTCTATGCCAGGAGAAATTCCAGTGAAAGAGAATGTGCTTAGTTCCCTTTAATGAGAAAAATCAAACCACTTTTTATTGCACAGGCTGAGAGTTCCAGGCAGTGCAGTTTCTAGGCTAAAATGCTCCCAGGGCAAAGGTGTAAAAATTGCCCCCCCCTGCGGAGCCAGGTATAGGTGCCCGCAGTATAGGTTAGCCAGGTCTAGTTGCACTCAGTATAGGTTCCCCCAGTATAGGTAGCCAGGCATAGGTGCCCCCAGTATAGTTGCCCCCAATATAGGTTAGCCAGGTAGGTGCCTCCAGTATAAGTAGCCAGTATAGTTGCCCCCAGTATAGGTTAGATAGGCAGGCGTCCCCGGTATAAGTTAGATAGGTGCCCCCAGTACAGGTTAGCTAGGTGGGTGCCTCTAATATAGGTAGCCAGAATAGTTGCCCCCAGCATAGGTTAGATAGGTAGGCACCTCCAGTATAGGTTAGGTAGGTGCCTCCAATATAGGTAGCTAGTATAGTTGCCACCTGTATAGGCTAGGTAGGTAGGTGCCCCCAATTCAGGTTAGATAACTTAAATGCCCCCAGTATAGAATAGATGGGTAGCTGCCCCAGTATAGGTTAGATTGGTAGCTGCCCTCCAGTATAGGTTAGATAGGTAGCTGCCCCCCAGTATAGGTTAGATAGGTAGCTGCCCCCCAGTATAGGTTAGATAGGTAGCTGCCCCCCCAGTATAGGTTAGATTAGGTAGTGCCCCCCAGTATAGGTTAGATTAGGTAGCTGCCCCCCCCCAGTATAGCTTAGATTAGGTAGCTGCCCCCCAGTATAGGTGAGGTAGGTGCCCGGCTCCCCAGTATAGATGAGGTAGGTAGGTGCAAACCCAGTATAGGTTAGATTAGGTAGCTGCCCCGAGTATAGGTTAGATTAGGTAGGTGCCCCCCAGTATAGGTTAGATTTAGGTAGCTGTCCCCCAGTATAGGTTAGATTAGGTAGCTGCCCCCCAGTATAGGTTAGATTAGGTAGGTGCCCCCAGTATAGGTTAGATTAAAGGTAGCTGCCCCCCCAGTATAGGTGAGATAGGTAGGTGCCCCCCCATAATGGAGGAGGGAGTCTCTCCCTGGGCCGCCCTCCGTGCTCCCCCCTCGGAGTGCAGAGTAATGTGCAGGGAAGCGCCTAACACAGCTACTCACCTCCCTGGTTCCAATCGCCGCTTACTCGCACGCTGTTCTTCTCCTCTGCCCCACCCGCTGATACACACGCTGCTTCCTGCTTAGCAGGAAGCAGCGTGTGTATCAGCGTCTATGCAGGAGGAGACCGGCGACGAGTGAACGGCGACTGGAACCAGGGAGGTGATTAGCTGTGTATGGCGCTTCCCTGTTGTAATAACTCTGCATCTGAGGTGGGAGCATGGAGGGCAGCGGGGAGAGGAAGGGAGGGAGAGGTCAGGTTGCCCTCCCCGTGGCTGCAGCTCCCCCCTCCATTACAGTGCCCCCTCTCCCAACAGCGCTCAGGGCGGCGGCACGGGCCGCGCGGCCCTATAAACGGGCATGGTTCCAGGCAGTTTACTGCAGAATAGAAGAATCATTCATCACCCACTTAGGCAAACATTTTGGGTCTGCACCCAACCCATTACTCTGCTGCCCCCTTCCAGCCCACTCTTAGGAACCTCCTTGGTTCATAGAAGCTGAGGAGACCCCATCATCCCACAAGTAAAATGTACCAAGGAGTGAGCTGGAGACTCTTCATTCTCCTGCAGCCCTCTGGAGTCATGTGGAATCATAGTTAAAAATAAATGAAAGTCTGAGCGAGGGGAATCTGCTGTCTGCACACAGTGGGGAAACTACAAACACTCTTGGAGAGAGGGAGACTCTGACCTGTCAGCAGCTACATCAAAGTAGCAACACATGGTGGGGAGGCGGATGAAAAAACAAAACAGGCAGCGTGATTACTTAAATCCTCTGCTCTGCCTCCCAGCATGTATCAATTCTCCTGCATGGAGCACAACTGTGCGCACTGAGAATGCGGGCAAGGTAAAGACTCTAAACACGCTGGTTGCTGCCCCGGGGCTATAGTCTGCCCACCCCAGCCACTCCACCACCTCCTCCATCTGGCATTTAGCACTGCTTCCTGTATATCATGTGACATACAGGAAACAAAGCAATACTGTAAGTCCAAAAGTGCTGCCGCTGCGGGGACAAGCGCCATTACTCGGAAGTTTGAAGCTGCTCCTTCAAACTTCCTCGTGTGGAAATTACATCGCGACAGGATTGCACCATTTGTATTGGTGGTTCGTTCGTAAGTTGGGCGTTTATAAGTCGGGGACTACCTGTATTTCAGTAAAATCTATTGAAACTTAAGTGTGCTCTTCAGACTTGTTTATTACTCAGAATAAACGTGTACTTTATTGCTAAAAGTATTAGGACACCCCCCTCCAAATTATTGAATTTGGGTGTTCCAGTCCCTTCCATGACCCTGCTGTGTAAAATCAAGCACCTAGGCATACAAACTGTTAGAGACATTCGTAAAATAATGGGTGACTCAGGATCTTTGTGAGGTAACTAGAGATGGCCTGAACCTCCAATTTTTGGTTCACTGACCTCCCGCGAAAGTTTGGTTTGCGCGAACTTTCACAAATCGCAATAGACTTTAATGGGGAGGCAAACTTTGAAAACTAGAAAAATTTATACTGGCCACAAAAGTGATGGAAAAGATGTTTCAATGGGTCTAACACCTGGAGGGGGGCATGGCGAAGTGGGATAGACGCCAAAAGTCCTGGGGGAAAAATCTGGATTGGACGCAAAGCAGCGTTTTAAAAGCAGAAATCACTTTGAATGCTAAATTGCAGGCCTAAAGTGCTTTAAAACATCTTGCATGTGTATACATCAATCAGGGAGTGTAAATTAGAGTACTGCTTCATACTGATACACCAAACTCAATGTGTAACGCACCGCAAACAGCTGTTTGCGTAGTGACGGCCGTACTGGACTGGTGCGCACCATGGCAAGAGTGCTCTACCTCACTCAGTGATGTCAGGTAATGTCTGACTGCCTTATCAACTTTCGACGGTTCTTTCTCTACCATTGTTAAAGCTTACATCTATTTTTTTAAATACTTGTTCTGCTTGCTGTTCAGTACCTGCAAAGAGAATCTGTTATGGAGGGCAAGTCTGCCATTGTGAGTGACCACGGGTAATAGCCGGGGAATCCTGGTTCGATTCCAGTCCGGAGTGGGAGCCTAAGAAACTGCTACCACCCACTGGCGTAACAATAGGGGAAGCAGCCCCTGCCCCCGCGGGAGGCCCGGGGCCCCCTGAGGCCCGCTCATGGCCGTCTTGGGGGGGGGGGGGCAGAAGGGGTCGCAGCATGGGGTGAGAGCTTTGCACATCAATGGGGAGGGCTGAAGTCCCCCCCCCCCCTCACCTCGGGCTCTCCCCTCTGCACTCCCCTCCTGCATCTATCTAAGTGGCAGCAGCTATAATTCACCACGGAGGTCGCCGATCTGCAAGGGCTTCACATTACTTTCTGTTAAAATAGGAAGTAATGTGAAGCACTTGAAGATCGGAGAAGCCCTTGCAGATCAGAGACCTCCGGTGGTGAATGGAGGTACCTATAGCTGCTGCCGCCACCGCTGCTGACACTTAGATGCAGGAGGGGGAGCGCAGAAGGAGAGCCAGAGTTGAGGGAGTGGGGGGGGGACTTTCCCCCTCCCTGCTGATGTGCAAAGCTCTCCCCTCCCCATGCTGCGACCCCTCCTGCCCCCCCCAATGGCCATGAGCGGGCCCCAGGGGGGGTGCTCAAATTCTTGCAGGGGGGGCCCGGGGACTTCTAGTTACACCCCTTGCTACCACCACCACACATCCAAGGAAGGCAGCAGGCACGCTGTGGCCAAAAGAGCAGGAGTGCCTACCACACATCCAAGGAAGGCAGCAGGCATGGCATGCACGTCCCGAGGTAGTGACCAAAAATAACAATACAGGAGGCCCTGCTGTATATGAGATGAATCAACTTTAAATCCTTTAACGAGAATCTGTTATGGAGGGCAAGTCTGCCATCCATTCAAGTGAAAGGTATGCACTGACTGCCAGGTATAGTACAATGTGCAGTCAAAGATGCAGTGAAAGGTATGCAGTGACTGCAAACAGCTGTTTGTGTAGTGACGGCCGTGCTGGACTGGTGCGCACCATGACGAGAGTGCAGGTGATGGCGGCTTTCCAGCCCATATGGTCGCCGGGCTGAGGTAGCTGAATGACAGAACAGTGACTGTCCAGCTGATCAAATTTGGTCTGTGCACAATGAAGCAACAACCTTATTATCTTTGGTGTGCCACCCCCCGAGACATTCATATACCCGTCGGTCATTGCTTCATTGTGATACACAAGCCCCTTCACCGCAGCAAGGTAATGATCACGAAGGGGAATGGGCACATGTACATGCCTTTTGTTTTGTTGTTGCAGCCACAATGCAGCCAGAAAAATTAGGCAGGCATGTACACACACCAGAAAAATTATAAAAATTTAGGAATCCGCCTGGAGTCCTGGACCCTGTTGGTGGTGACGGAGAAGGCAGTCAAGCGGCCTGCGGGCAGAGGTGCTGTGTGGGGACCGACTTAGTCTTGGGGCAGGCAGCCAGTCACACGGCGTGCAGCCAGAGATGCTGTGTGTGGGGACTGACTTAGTCTTCGGGAGGGCAGTAGCCCTCCGGGATCCATGCCTCATTCATTTTGATAAAGGTGAGGTACTGAACACTTTTGCGACTTCTCTTCTCAGTGACACTGCCTCCAGCTGCGCTGAAGGTCCTTTCTGACAGGACGCTTGAGGCAGGGCAAGACAGAAGTTGGATGGCAAATTGGGACAGCTCTGCCCAGAGGTCAAGCCTGCGCACCCAGTAGTCCAAGGGTTCATCGCTGCTCACAGTGTCTACATCCACACTTAAGGCCAGATAGTCGGCTACCTGCCGGTCCAGGCGTTGGTGGAGGGTGGATCCGGAAGGGCTAAGGCGAGGCGTTAGACTAAAGAATGTCCGCATGTCCAACATCATCGTGAGATTGCTGGAGCGTCCTGTCCTTGCCTGCGTGGACATGGGAGAAGGATTGCTGGCAGTGGTACCTTTATTGCGTTGTGCTGTGACATCACCCTTATACGCATTGTAAAGCATAGTTGCCAGCTTGTTCTGCATGTGCTGCATCCTTTCTGCCTTCTGGTGAGTTGGTAACATGTCCGCCACTTTGTGCCTATACCGAGGGTTTAGAAGCGTGGACACCCAGTACAGCTCATTCCCCTTGAGTTTTTTTTTATACGGGGGGTCCCTCAACAGGCTGTACAGCATGAAAGACGCCATCTGCACAAAGTTGGATCCAGACGTACTCTCCATCTCCTCTTGCTCCTCCTCAGTGACGGCAGGTAAGTCCTCCTACTCCCAGCCGCGAACAATACCACGGGAACGACGTCGAGCAGCACAAGCCCCCTACGATGCCTGCTGTGGTTGTTCTTCTGCCTCCTCCTCCTCCAAAGAAACACCTTCCTCATCATCCAAGTCTGACGCCTCTTCCCCACACGATTCTTCCTCCTCCTCCCCCCTCTGTGCTGCCGCAGGTGTTGAGGAAACATCTGATTCTGATGAAAATTGCTCTCACAACTGTTCCTGCCGTAACTGTTCCTCCTCACGCTCCTCCACAGCTTGATCCACCACTCTACGCACGGCACGCTCCAGGAAGTAAGCGTACGGGATCAAGTCGCTGATGGTGCCTTTACTGCGACTCACCGGGTTGGTCACTTCCTCAAATGGCTGCATGAGCCTGCATGCATTTCGCATCAGTGTCCAGTTCGGGGGCCAGAACATCCCCATCTCCCCAGATTGTGTCCTTCTACTGAAATTGTAGAGGTACTGGGTGACTGCTTTCTCCTGTTCTAGCAGGCGAGAGAACATGTCCAGGGTTGAATTCCAGCGAGTCGGGCTATCACATATCAAGCGTCTCACTGGCAACTTGTTTCTCCGCTGAATGTCCGCAAATGAATGACTAGATTCAGCACATGTGCCATGCGGGGTACATGTGTCAGCTTTCCCAAATTAAAAGCAGAAAGGAGATTGCTGCCGTTGTCACACACCACGTTGCCGATCTCCAGCTGGTGCGGGATCAGCCACTCATCCACCTGTTTAGGAGCAGCCAGGAGAGCTGGTCCAGTGTGACTCTCTGCTTTGAGGCAAGACATGTCTAAGATGGTGTGACACGACAATTACTCCTATCCCCAATTTAGATATCACAGCAACACTACAGGATACCCATATATAATGTATGTAAGTTTATGTTGATACTTGAAGAATGTCTGAGGAAGTGTAAAATGTACCTCTCATGAATATCTATATAAGTGTGTAATCTGAAACGCAAATGTCTCTTGACATGTAACCATTATATGCTCTGTATACGGTCATTGCTGACGGAGGAAAGATGTTAATGTCTTATTGTTTATTTGTTTGAAATTTAATAAAAATTCTCTTTAAAAAAAAAAAAAGATGGCGTGACACTGTCGTACCTGGCATGCAGCATAGGCCCTGGGGAGCTGGGTCTGTGTTGCTGGAGAGGAGATCACAGCACCAGTAGAGCTGAACTGCCACTCAGCCGACGACAGCAAAGAGGATGTAGCAGGAGGAAAGGAGGTGTCAGAAGGCCTGCCTGCAAGCCGTGGAGGTGTCACAAGTTGGTCCGCTGCACAGCCACGTACTCCCTGCTTGCCATCGGTCACCAGGTTGACCCAATTGGCTGTGTAAGTTATGTACCTGCCTTGACCGTGCTTAGCAGACCAGGCATTCGTGGTCAGGTGGATCCTTGACCCAACGCTGTGTGCCAGAGATGACACCACTTGCCTCCACTTCACGGTACAGTTTGGGTATCGCCTTTTTAGAGAAATAATTGCGGCCTGGCATCTTCCACTGCAGTGTCCCAATGGCCACAAATTTATGGAAGGCCTCAGTCCACCAGCTGTTATGGTACAGACACAGACAGACACAGAACATTTATATTGCATTTTTCTCCTGGCGGACTTAAAGCGCGTAACAGCTGGCGAGCTAACAGTTCCGCCATGCCAGCTGTCAGACGCCGGGCAAGGGGGTGACTGGCAGAAATTGGCTTCTTCGGCTCAAAGATTTCCTTCACGGAAATTGGCTTTTTCCGCTCAGATTTCCTTCACGGACACCTGGCTGCTGTGGGCAGAGGAGCAGGAACTGCTCAAGGGCAGAGGCGGAGTGGAGGAGGGTGGCTGTGAAGGTGCAATGGAGAAAGTGGCTGAAGATGCTGCACCTGAAGGAGGAAGAGGAGGAGGGTGGCTTTTCTTTTGTGTGCTGCTTTTGCTCAGGTGCTCTTCCCATTGCAGTTTGTGCCTTTTCACCATGTGCCTTTGTAAGGCACTTGTCCCTACGTGAGTGTTGGCCTTTCCACGGCTCAATTTTTGGAGGCAGAGAGAACAGATGGCATTGCTCCGATCTGAGGCAGACACATGAAAAAATTACGCTGAGCCCCCATGGGGTGATGGCACTATGGTGACATCAGCAGCTGACGTTGAAGGGCATGTTGGCTGGCTGTACATAGGTGGCGATACATGGCACCGGACACTGCCATCAGCTGTTTCTGACGACGAGCTCCCCCTGCCTCTTTAAGGAACTCGTCTCCTCCTACTCCTCTCTGACTCCCCCTCTGAACTGTCCCCCTGTTCATCTCCTCTATTGGGAACATACGTGGGATCCGTATCATCATCGTCGTCATCATAATCATCCTGCCCAGCTTTGGTTGCCTCAGACACCTCATAAACTGCACCAACAGCAGTTACCTCATCATCTTCACACGTTACGTCCATAGTGTCGCCGTCTAACTCAGACATATGAGGTGGTGTAACTTGCTTAGTGTATTCATCTGGTTGTAACAATAATGTCTGTGAATCAGTTAATTCCCCACCGATTAACCCCTGCAAAGTGTCAAATGCAACAGATGTGGTGCTTGTAGTAGCGCTGGTGGCCGCGGAAGATGAGGTGTTCTGTGTTAAATAGTCGACCACGTCCTGACAATCTTGGGAGTTGATGGGACGTGCCTTCTTCTGAGCACTGTACTTTGGTCGAGGGCTGCACGAAATCACAACACGACCTCGCACAGATCTGCCGGGTGGCCTTCCTCTGGGTCTGCCTCTACCTCTGCCAGTTTTGTCCGTTGTGTCCATATCTGGGGGGATGAAGTGAAAGGTATGCACTGACTTGACTAATACAATGTGCAGTCACACAGGTGCAGTTAACAGGTATGCACGGAGTGGTATATTACACTGCGTGCACTCATGTAGGTAGGTGGGTGCACTGAACACAACAGGTAGGTATATGCAGTGATTGGCATTACAGTGTGCACCTGTCACACACAGACAGGTAGCAGACAGGCACAGTGATGCTGCGTGCGCTCAACTCGCGTAGGTAGGTGGGTGCACTGTGAACAGGTAGGTAGGTATATGCAGTAATGGGTATTACAATGTGCACAGATAGTCACTGAATGTGCTGGGCCTGGCTGGCAGTGGCACACACACAGTATGAATTAGCAAGGCTGTCTGTGCAACACAAGCGTCAGTGGGACACACACAGAACAAAAAAAAATAGATCACAAGAACAAGATTAGTTCTCAAAAGAGCTGTTGTGGGGTGCTATTTTAGCAATAAGAATCAGCAAGGAGCAAGCTAAGAAGCCTAGAAGAGCCTAACTAATCTTTCCCTATGAGAGAGTCTGCAGCAGCTTTCCCTTCCCTATTTACTGCAGGCACACGAGTGAGTATAATGGCCGACGGTGCCTGCCTTTTATAAGGGTGGGAGTGGCTCCAGGAGGGAGTGTAGCCTGATTGGCTACAATGTGCCTGCTGACTGTGATGGAGAGGGTCAAAGTTTACCCTAATGGTGCATTATGGGTGCGAACCGAACTTCCGGAAAAGTTTGCGGTTCTCCGCGATCGTGAACCACCGGAAGTTCGCCGGGAACCGTTCGGGCCATCTCTAGAGGTAACATGATAGGATGCTACCTGTGCATTAATTCCATCAGTGAAATTCTTTGCCACTAAATATTTTATGCTCAACTGTTAATACTTTAACAAATTGGGAGCAACAGTAACTCAGCCATGATGTGGTAGGCCACATAAAATCAGCTGGGTCAGCATTTACAGAGTCACAAATTGAACAGAAGTAGTCCACTTTCTGCAAAGTCAATAGCTGCTCATCTCCACATTTCGTATGACCTTCAGATTGGCTCAAGAAAAGTGCACAGAGCGCTTAATAAAATGGGTTTCCTTGGCTGAGCAGATGCATCCAAGCGTTACATCATCTAGTAGAGCACCATCAGATGCAGTGGTGTAAATTACGCTGCGACTGTACACCATAGCAGTGGATATGTGTGTCACAGATTCGCCTGCACCACCTGCGCAATCCAAGGGGCCAGAGACCAGATCATTGGTTGTAAATTTCTGGCTGTCCAAAGCTACATTCCTCCATGTACTCTGACAGAGGGAATGCCTGTAATTAATCTTGTAATAAACAATATTAAATTTACTAAATGAATCGCTTTCCATAGCCATAGCAAGATTAGCAGGTATGCACTAGACTCGATCTGGCCACAAAGCATTTGTCTACCATCTTCTGGCACTAAGATATGTTTTTTTCTGAAATAAAATATCATAATTCATATGTGTTTAGGGTTTGTGGATAGCTGAGGACACAAGGAAAGGACAAGTCTCATTTTCCACATAATGTGTTGAACTAACATAGAAATATGATCACTGCAGATATTCCAAATCTCTTTCTTCCTCGGAGGACAGGAGGCGGAACTAAATCATGTGGCAGAGACTTCCCATCTCTGGTTACCATTCCTACCCTCCAGCGGAGAAAGAATTACAGTGGACCCAAATTAAAAATACAAGATTTCAGAAATAAAATCTATTTTCTAAATTATAATAATAAATAGCAGCCTTTTTTCAGTTGCATGATGACAAATATAAAATATTTTACATTTATTGGAGGAACCCCTCCCCTTCCTTTCATATTGCTGGGACAGAATCCGGCAAACTGGTGAAGTAGAAGGTGTCCGGCAAAGGAGGAATTGCTAATGGCTGCCACCTGTATAACCCTAGTTATGAAAAGAGAAGGGTGAAAATCATGCACTGAAATGCTCATAGGCTTGAAGGAGTGTTTATTTAGCTATGTATGTGTCAGACTGGCGCATCTAAATATTTTGAATTAAAAAAAATGTTCGGTTTGGGTCCGCTTTAAGTGACTGGATACACAGGCTTTCAGCGAGTCCCTGCCAGTATCCATATTCCATTAAGGATCTGGGCTTTCCATAATTGTTTTTTTTTCCCCCAAACTCAGCCAGGTGGGTTCCTCCAACAATTCTAAAGAAATATGCTTTTCTCTTTATGTTGGATATTTATTGCACCATTGTTTGGTTGCCTAATTTTGTTGTTTTTTTTGAAATTTGTCTGTCTGTGGCTTTGCCCCCTTTTATGAATTTGAACTCCAGTGACCCAATGACCAACTGTACCAGGTTTGAGGCTTGTGCCATTAACAGTGCAAGAATGGCAACAATTTTAATATTCCCCTTGAAAAACAACAGGTGAATACTGAATGTCTTTTTTTTTTAGGCTCGATCCACTTTTCTGAATATTAATCCCAGTCACCCATTAACTAACTGTGCAAAGTTTGAGAAACCTGCCATTAACAGGGAAGAAGGGCTGCAGTTTAAATTTTTCCAGGGAAATCTGTTTTTGACTCCACCCAGTTTGTTGGTGGCTCTTTCGGGTTCCAGGCATCAAAATTGTGTGAATGGAAGCATTTTATCCAGTAAAGAAATCTGATTGTGGCTCCGCCCCTTTCGTGAATTTGAGCCATAGTTTCAATATTCTCCTTAAAAATCAATAGGTGAATTTTGATTGACTGTTTTAGGCTCCACCTAATTTCTGAATATTAATCCCAGTCACCCAGTTACCAACTGTGTCAAGTTTGAGAACCCTGCCATTAACCATGTAAGAATGGCTGGAGTTTATATTTTTCCTTGTAAAAAGTGAGTTGTTTTTGGTTCAGGTTTCTAAACTTGACATAGGGTCACTCAATGACCAAGGTTATGAGCTTTGGGGTCCTTGGCATCAATAAATTGCATTTTTTCATTTAAATTAAACAAATCTGATTGGCTGTAGCCTGCCCCCTTTTCAGAATTTAAACCTCAGTCTCCCAGTGAATGACTGTACCAGATTTGAGGCCTCTGCCTTTAACAGTGTAAGAATGGCAGCAATGTAAATATTCCTCTTGAAAATCAATAGGTGAATTTTGATTGGTTGTTGTAGGCTCCACCCACTTTCCTGAATATTAATCCCAGACATCCACTGACCAACTGTGTCAAGTTTGAGAACCCTGCCAATAATAAAATGGCTGAAATCAATCTAACACCCCCTTTAGTGAATTCTGACTCCAGCCCTTGATCCCTTCCCCAGTGACCCCTTAGTGGTGTGTGTGTGTGTATGTATATATATATGTATATATATATATATATATATATATATATATATATATATATATATATATATATATATATATATATATATATAATTTATCTGTGCATATCCACTTGCCGACCGCGTCACGCTGACAGGCTTACTGCCGTAGCAGCCCCAGGACCGCCTAATGCTCCTGGAGCAGTGGTTTGCAGGCAATCGCACAGCATGCAGTGGGCTTCCCTCTGTCATCAGCCCACTGGTCGCCTGTCATCAGGTCTGTTTGGCTCTGATTGACCTTTGTCTGTTTCTAATTGCATTTGATTGCGTTAAATTGCATTTGCTTGCCTCTGATTGTATTTGATTGTTTTCGATTGCTATCTGATTTCAATCTCCTTGCCTCCGATTGTATCTGATTGCCCTCTGATCACCCCCTGTCACTATCCTAGTGATCTAAAAACCGTAATCAGTGAAAACTGTCACTGTTTAAGTATCACTAGTGTTAACAGTTAGGCCAGTGAGTTAGCTTGGCCCCTTTGTTAGGTAGTTGACGTCAGTGCCCAGCCCACTACACTGCAGTTACTAATTAGCATAATCACTGTCGCTAATCAGCATCGGTACTATATAGTATCTGTAAGTGATCAGTACTGATCGCAGTTAGATCTATATAAGTACATTAGGGTCACCTTAGAGTAGGCTCCACTAAAAATGCAGTGTTTGCCTGATCGTTTGGTTGCACTTGCGTTCAGCCCGCCCCACCGCAGTGACAGAAGTTTTCTGACCGATTAGCCAACCAGCTGCAGCATTGATGGTGCATCCTGACAGACGCATCACACGTCTGTCAGATTACACACGTCGGTGCATGCAGTGCTGCAGGACGAGATTTTTCCTCCTCAGTAAGATACATTTGCCGAGGCATATGAGCTGAGGGACGGTGTTGAAGTTCCTATGCTTTGGCAAGCACTTTGTATCAAAATTGGCAACTTCTTTTTTCATCCACAGTGTTCTCCCCAGAATTTTTTTTCCAGCCGGTTGGTATGAAAAAGTTGCCGGGTGGGGCGTGATGAGAGAATGCAGGCTTGGTGCTTCTGTGTCCAACTCTGCTTACAGAATAGGAGGTGGTGAGCCCATGACAGCCGGGTGCTCACCAAAACTAGCCGGGTGGCGCACCCGGCTAAAAGAGCCTGGGGAGAACACTGCATCCACATCGATCGATGTGAATGGATTAATCTGGTTTGCCAGGGCATACGAGCAAAGTGGTTTTGGAACATTTTGTGAGTGGTGCTCCTATGTTCTGGCAAACGCCATGCCCCCTCTCTTTTTTCACATTTTTCGACAGATATTTTTACATCCACATTGATCAATATGAATGAGAGAATCTTTGCCATTCATTTTTCCTTTTTTGTTTCAATTGTTTTTATTGGGTTTTGTAGAACAAGAGGCATACAGAAACTGTATTAACATTGAATAACATCAACAAAGGACAGCAAACATTATTGTCATACACGTAATTAGACAATAGTAAACAATTGTAAAGGAGATAATAAATCCAAAGATCATCCGTAGTACAGAAATATTATAGTCAGGTACACTTAGTAGAATAGGTAATCATAAATAACACATAGCATAACCAGTGTTGCTTCATAAGGAGGTTAGGTGTTGTACATCTAATGACCACAAAATACCTCTCGCCCATTCACTAGACCAGAATTTTGGCTGGACAAGAGCCTATTTCATTAGAGTGTAGTAAATAGCTAATATAACCTGTCTCACAGCGGAGGCAGGAGTGGGCTGACTGTATAAACCGCCTCATGTGCATATGGAGGTAGGGTTTTTATAATTAAAAGGTGCTTATATAGCAAGGAATTTATAGGAGGAATTGGACAGAGAGAGAGAGCAAAGAAAAGAAAGAAGGGGAGGAAGCACAGAGGAAGAGATAAAGTATGGGACGAGGAGAGCCAACAGCGTCAAAAACCAGCTGAAGTGGGAGGGGCTTGGCTTGAATTACACTGCAGGGTTAAAGATTACCAACCTGTAATGATCTGCTCTGCTGTCTGCACAGGCAGACAGCTGTTTGACCATTCTTTAGGTCTGAATGCTACAGGTCTCTGGAAAACAGACCTGTTTTCACTTGGCAAATTTCAGAGTTGCTCTGCTGGTGAGGAATTTGCATACACTTGTCATGCAAATTGCTTAGCTGTTTCCTCTGATGGCTTGCAGTATAAAAACCATTTCTGCCCAGAATTCCTTGCTGGTCATGATGGTTTGTTCCTGCTAACTCTCCTGGAGTATCAGCTTTGCTATTGTTTGCTAAGATTATCTTAGAGTAATTCCTTGGGACTGCACCAGGCATCCCTTCTAGCGCAGTCAGGTTGTATTATCTGTTTTGCCTTGTTCTGTCTATCTGTTGCAATTGTCTTGTCACCAGCGGCGGTCGACAGGAAATCGTTCTGCCTGTACCCTGTCTTAGGGGTGCTAGCCAGAACAACGGTTGCTACTGGCAGCCCCATCTGTTTGTCTGTCTGGATTGTATCCTCTCTAGCGGCAGTGGCCTTCTGTGCTCTGTCTGAGAGTGTAGGCCAGAGCTGCGGTTGCTGCTGGCTGCTCCTTCTGTCTGTCCTGTCTGGTGCGAACGTTTGCTGTAGGCTCGGTGAGGTAACCGTTTAGCAAGCGTTCGCGTTCTCTATTTCGTGTTTGTGTTACATTGGTTAGTTAGGGTGTCACGCTTATCACTGGGCGCCTAACGCGCGGTGATCGTGTCTTAAACGCGTTCGCTGTTGCGAATGACTGCGGTGTTCGCGTTTAGCTAGCGTTTGTTATTTTCCTTGATGTTCTGATCGTTATTTGCTATGTCTTTCTTGCTACACTTGTGCTCTGTCTAATTCGGTCTTTGTCACTTTTGGCAATCGCCACTCTTGCGATTGCGTTCCCACTTCGGTTCCGTTGTTGTGTGTTCACCGTCGCTGGGTGGCGACTAGATTGGTGGACACGCATACATTCTGTCGCTGTGCTCTCCCTCTTTAAGGGCTACCTTGCCCTGCATTGCTTCAACTCGTACAATTCCCATCTGGCATCTGTAGCCGTGCAGAGGCTGTGTTCGTCTGCACTCCACAGCTCCATCTGCCGGTGGGAATTGCCCTCTACAGGTGCATAGCACCCAAGCTGGGTTCTGTCAAATGACACGCTTGTGGAGGATTTCCGCAGTGTCAGCACGCATCTTGTGCGCCGACCACGGAAATAATTCCGCAATCGTTACACAACCCTAGTGCTACAGTCAGCGCCCAAGAGGTACTCTATAAAGGAGACCAGATTTTATTAAATTTAACCATGTTGTCCTCTAGCCTAGCGCACACTTTAAAAAAAAAAAAAAAAAGGATGCGACTCAATCTGTTTTTTTACTAGATCGAAGGAAAGAATTCTAGAATTCCATGCTGCAGCAATCGTCAGCTTAGTAGCGGTAAAGATATAATTAACTAATTTGTTTTGCGATTTGGTGAGATTAGGATAGGAGAGGCCTAGTAAAGTATGGATAGGGTTCTTAGGTATTGGTTGAGTAACTAAGGAAGAGGCCCAAGTACACACTCTTAGCCAGAGTCGACGAACTTTAGTACATTTCCAAAAGACATGGTCATGGGTGCCAGAAGCACTACACCCCCTGAAGTAATTTAGGGAAATATCATTATTGATTTTAGCCAGGCGGGAGGGAACCATGTACCACCTAAAGAGTAGTTTATAGTTTACTTCAACTAAGTCAGCATTTATAGAGATTTTGGGGATGTTAGCCCATATATCTGAAAGATCATCAGAATCTATCAAGATATTTAGGTCTTTTTTCCCAGTCAGCGATATACTTTGGCTTGTGCTTAGATTGTTCGTAGGATAGTGCCTTGTATATAGTTGAGATGATTCCTGGGGAGAACGGATCAAAGGCACAAATATGTTCAAATGGTGTTCTAGTTAATGGGGATTCTGTATAGGAAAGATGAGTTTTAACGAAGTGAGAAATCTGGAGATGCCGGAAGGTTTCGGTGGAGGGGAGCCGTTTGTGTTCACGTGGGGAGGCTATGAACTTCATTCCAGTGTCAGTAGATAGAACATAAACTTTGGTGAGATGAGTTAACCCACCAGTGGAAGCTGGCAGGGGACTCCAAAGCCGCAGGGAAAGAGGGGTTACCCATAAAGTAAGCCAGCGGTCTATGGGGAGATAGAAGGTTCCCGAAGTATTTGCAACTATCCCAAACCGACAGAGAATGTTTAACCCATTCGCGTTCCGTCGTTTTCACTTGAGCAATGTTCACCTCCCATTGATTAGCCTATAACTTTATCACTACTTATCACAATGAACTGATCTATATCTTGTTTTTTCCACCACTAATTAGGTTTTCTTTGGGGGGTACATTTTGCTAAGAGCCACTTTACTGTAAATGCATTTTAACAGGAAGAATAAGAAAAAAACAGAAAAAATTAATTTTCAGTTTTCAGCCATTATAGTTTTAAAATAATACATGCCTCCATAATTAAAACTCACGTATTGTATTTGCCCATATGTCCCGGTTATTACACCGTTAAAATTATGTCCCTATCACAATGTATGGCGACAATATTTTATTTGGAAATGTGCATTTTTTCCGTTTTGCATCTATCACGATTTACAAGTTTAAAATAAATATATAGAGATATTTCATCTTTACATTGATATTTTAAAAAGTTTAGACCCTTAGGTAAATATTTACATGTTTTGTTTTTTTATTGTAATGTTGTTTTTTTTTTTTTTTTTATATTAAACATTTTATTTGGGTATTTTTGGGAGGGTGGGATGTAAACAATAGTTTTATAATGTAAATGTGTCTTGAGTTTTATTTTTTTTACTTTTAGTTGTAGTTTTACTTTTTGGCCACAAGATGGCAGCCATGAGTTTGTTTACATGACGTCACTCTAAGCGTAACATACGCTTAGAGAGACGCATGGGGGAGGCAACAGCCAGAAAAAGCGAAGCTTCCGAGAGAAGCTGTCGCTTTTTCAGCGGGGGAGAGGAATCAGTGATCGGGCACCATAGCCTGATTCACTGATTGCCTGGCTAACAAACCACGGGCCGTGACAGCGCGTGCAAGTGCGCGATCGGCCGCGGGAGCGCGCATGGTTCCTGGACGTAGTTTCTACGTCCAGGAACTAAAATAGGTTAATTATGAGGTTAGTTATTGTACTTCTGTCAGCAGGAGTGATTCAAAGGAAATTGTATTTTCAAATATCTTGCTTTTGAAGTTATCCTTAATACAGTGCTAAAGTTGGGTATCCTACTTTCTATATCTTTATGCTATAGGAACACTATCTACCAACAATGGGCTTTTTAACCATGCAATTCACATGGACATTATCCTTTGATTAGTAACCTGTATAAATAGAACTTATATTGTGTCAAGATATTCTAAACTGAACTTCTGTTATTCCTATCCGGCATATTGAACTATATACTGGTTGTAAGTGTTTATTTTTTGATACATTCTTCAATAAAAAGAGTTTTGAAAAAAACAAAACTTGTAAATATTTAATTATTTGTGTGGCATTAGTTTAAAGAGAATCTGTATTGTTAAAATCGCACAAAAGTAAACATACCAGTGCGTTAGGGGACATCTCCTATTCCCCTCTGTCACAATTTTGCCGCTCCCCGCCACATTAAAAGTGGTTAAAAACAGTTTTAAAAAGTTTGTTTATAAACAAACAAAATGGCCACCAAAACAGGAAGTAGGTTGATGTACAGTATGTCCACACATAGAAAATACATCCATACACAAGCAGGTTGTATACACCCTTCCTTTTGAATCTCAAGAGATCATTTGTGTGTTTCTTTCCCCCTGCAGTTCTCATGCACTGAAGTTTCAGGCTGCTCGTTTCTTCCTGCAAACAGCTTTGCCTTTGTCTGTAATTCCTCAGTATGTTGAAAGCCCAGCCAGCTCAGAGGACGATTTATTCAGCTTGTAAAAGATAAGAGAGAAGAGAGAAGCTGCCCTAATCTAAATAATACACAGCCAGTGTGCATAGAGGGGCCTGGAAAGGGGAGTGCATAGCAGATCCACAACACTGAAGAACTTGGCAGCCTTCCAGACACAGGCCGACAAGTCTGACAGGGGAAAGATACATTGATTTATTACAGAGACTGTGATAGTAGAAAGTGCTGCAGTAAGCCAGAACACATTAGAATAGTTTTTGGAACTTGTAGGATGATAAAAAACAGGATGCAATTTTTGTTACGGAGTCTCTTTAAGCAGAATGTGATCACATCTTATGTGACCAATTTGTACAGAAATCCATATGATTACAGGGAGTTCACATACTTTTTCTTGCTACTGTACATACATACATACATATTGTCCACTTCATTCTCCTTGTCATGTGGCCTATAGATCTCTTGCTTATACCACTTTATCTCGTAAGAAACGTAATTTTCCACCTGTCTTTCATATTCTCAATTTTCCTGGCTCTGCCTGCTTCTCCCTTATAACTTTGTATATTTTCAGAAAAGATACACATTCTTGTTAACCAGCCTGCAAAAGAGGGTGATTCCACATTTTTCCATCCTTCTGCAATCATACTCTTTGCAATTATTGCAGGGCTGTGGAGTCGGAGTCGAGGAGTCGGGGCAATTTTGGGCACCTGGGGTCGGAGTTGGAGTCGTTGATTTCATAAACTGAGGATTTGGAGTCGGCTGATTTTTGTACAAAATCCACATCCCTGTTAAGTATTAGACTAAGGAGTCGGAGTCGAGGAGTCGGAGTCTGAGCCATTTTGATTTCATAAACTGAGGAGTTGAAGTTGGAGTCGGAAGATTTTTGTACCGACTCCACAGCCCTGAATTATTGTATGAATTTCTTTGAGTTTTTTGTAAAGTTGTTGTCTGTTGGTAAGATACAGGGAGTGCAGAATTATTAGGCAAGTTGTATTTTTGAGGAATAATTTTATTATTGAACAACCATGTTCTCAATGAACCCAAAAAACTCATTAATATCAAAGCTGAATATTTTTGAAAGTAGTTTTTATTTAGTTTGTTTTTAGTTTTAGCTATTTTAGGGGGATATCTGTGTGTGCAGGTGAATATTACTGTGCATAATTATTAGGCAACTTAACAAAAAAAAAATATACCCATTTCAATTATTTATTTTTACCAGTGAAACCAATATAACATCTCAACATTCACAAATATACATTTCTGACATTAAAAAACAAAACACAAACAAATCCGTGACCAATATAGCCAGCTTTCTTTGCAAGGACACTCAAAAGCCTGCCATCCATGGATTCTGTCAGTGTTTTGATCTGTTCACCATCAACATTGCGTGCAGCAGCAACCACAGCCTCCCAGACACTGTTCAGAGAGGTGTACTGTTTTCCCTCCTTGTAAATCTCACATGTTATGATGGACCACAGGTTCTCAATGGGATTCAGATCAGGTGAACAAGGAGGCCATGTCATTAGTTTTTCTTCTTTTATACCCTTTCTTGCCAGCCACGCTGTGAAGTACTTGGACGCGTGTGATGGAGCATTGTCCTGCATGAAAATCATGTTTTTCTTAAAGGGACTCCGAGCTCTGAAAAAAAAGGAAAGTTGTACTCACCAGGGGCTTTTTCCAGCCCAGTGCTGGTCGGGAGGTCCCACGCCGGCGTCCTGGCTCCTCTCCTTCTCCCCGCTCCGGAATGGCTGGCAGGCCGCAGCCCGGGCGACACTCTCCCGAGTGTCGGGCTGCTTCTTCCGCATATGACGCGGATTACGTCACACGCCGGCCGCCTCGCGTCATCACGGCGGCCGGCGTGAAAGTACTGCACATGCGCGCTTTGTTCGCGCATGCGCAGTACTTTCACGCCGGCCGCCGTGATGACGCGAGGCGGCCGGCGTGTGACGTAATCCGCGTCATATGCGGAAGAAGCAGCCCGACACTCGGGAGAGTGTCGCCCGGGCTGCGGCCTGCCAGCCATTCCGGAGCGGGGAGAAGGAGAGGAGCCAGGACGCCGGCGTGGGACCTCCCGACCAGCACTGGGCTGGAAAAAGCCCCTGGTGAGTACAACTTTCCTTTTTTTTCAGAGCTCGGAGTCCCTTTAAAGGATGCAGACTTCCTGTACCACATCTTGAAGAAGGTGTCTTCCAGAAACTGGCAGTAGGACTGGGAGTTGAGCTTGACTTCATCCTCAACCCGAAAAGGCCCCACAAGCTCATCTTTGATGATACCAGCCCAAACCAGTACTCCACCTCCACCTTGATGGCGTCTGATTCGGACTGGAGCTCTCTGCCCTTTACCAATCCAGCCACGGGCCCATCCATCTTGCCCATCAAGACTCACTCTCATTTCATCAGTCCATAAAACCTTAGAAAAATCAGTCTTGAGATATTTCTTGGCCCAGTCTTGACGTTTCAGCTTGTGTGTCTTGTTCAGTGTTGGTCGTCTTTCAACCTTTCTTACCTTGGCCATGTCTCTGAGTATTGCACACCTTGTGCTTTTGGGCACTCCAGTGATGTTGCAGCTCTGAAATATGGCCAAACTGGTGGCAAGTGGCATCTTGGCAGCTGCACGCTTGACTTTTCTCAGTTCATGGGCAGTTATTTTGCGCCTTGGTTTTTCCACACGCTTCTTGTGACCCTGTAGACTATTTTGAATGAAACGCTTGATTGTTCGATGATCACGCTTCAGAAGCTATTTTTGACTTTTCTGAGCCTGTCAAGTCCTTCTTTTGACCCATTTTGCCAAAGGAAAGGAAGTTGCCTAATAAATATGCACACCTGATATAGGGTGTTGATGTCATTAGACCACACCCCTTCTCATTACAGAGATGCACATCGCCTAATATGCTTAATTGGTAGTAGGCTTTCGAGCCTATACAGCTTGGAGTAAGACAACATGCATAAAGAGGATGATGTGGTCAAAATACTCATTTGTCTAATAATTCTGCACTCCCTGTAAATCCAAAAAGTATGGATAAATGGGTGTGTGAAATGTATTTCTCTGTATATAGTAGAGATAACAATCTGGAGTAGACCAGCCTCCCTCCTTTTTGTTTTAGAACACATTTTCCTTCTGATATTGGCCCATATGAATTTCTGAAATACGTTATGCCAGTCTTTAAACCATGGCCAAGTTTGAATGTAAGATATTGTATAGCTAATAAGATTTTTGCCAATATATTCATTTTTATAATTGAAGTAAGGTCTATCCCATGTGTTAAAGGGACTCCGAGCAGTGCCTGTGGGTATGCCTTTAAGCATACCCACAACTTATTAATTATATCCTCACACCTACCAGCATGATGTTTGTAATTCTATCCCCCTGGGTTCCTTGTATTTCATTGCATTGCACTGAATGGAGCTGCCGACACTGGGGAAAGTGTCGTCCTGCATAATACAATGCTGAATAAGGAATCCAAGATGGCGGCCGCGATTTCGATCGCGAAAACAACGAAAACTAAAAGGCGTAGGGTGGCGGTTTATATATCATTGGAAAGGGGAGAAAAAGCGCTTCAAAATGGTATGCATCTTTCCATAGTTACTGCACTGCTCGAAGTCCCTTTAAGTTTCTTTCTGCTTTCTTTGATAATTTTCGCTTCAAATACATTTTTTCCAAGATATCAGAATGAGCCGCTATGCCATATAAAATTGATATTCTCCTTGTTTTTTTGTTTTGTACCTACTGTACATACCAAATCCAGTATTGTTGATTTCCCTTCATTAATTTTGAAATTAGATAGTAAGCTAAAGTTCTTTATTATATCTTTACATCTTTGTATGTATTCTAGTGGGTTGGTTATGGTTGGTAAGAGGTCGTCATTGTCAGGAACCGGCCCGCGGCACACCTGCGTATACGGTTCCCGACTGCGGGTTTGACCAGATCAAGAGGGGAAGCAGCCTTAGTCAAGCTAAAACAAGGCTGGGACCCCTCAGAACACCTCTCACTGCCACCACTAGCGGTTCGCTAGACACTTCCACTCTGCTGTCGAGTCCTCAGCTCGCACTCCGCGTTTTCGTATTCGGGTCAGCTTTGCGCTTAGGCCGAATACGGGAACGCCCCACACACACACACAGTTGCAATCTTACGCTGTAGTGAAGCAAAACCACTAACAGTCGTTCCGAACGATACTGTTAGCCACTCAGCTGTCGCTACTCGCACTGGCGGTTTTCGTACGTTGGGTCAGCTGCGCGCTTTAGGCCAACGTATGACAAATGCCCCCACACACAATGCAATTACAATTTCATATGGTAGTATTGCTCAAGCATACAATTAGGCATGGACTTATACACACTTCAATCTCTTCTAGGCTATGAGTGTTAGTTTAGTACAGCAAAAGTCAAGCTTATTAAATAATAATTTAATATTCCAGGAAAAATGGAAGTGGAACAATGCAGAACAGAATATATACAAAAGATTACAAAAACAAAATAAAAAGTTACAAAGATAAAAGTTACAAAAATACACACAAAGCGATTTTGCTTACCAAAATAAACGGGGAAATAAACGTACCAGCGTATCGATCTGGCATTGTTGCGGGAGTACGCACTTCTAGGCAGGAACCAGGTTAGTTCTAGCCGTGTGGACTACCTCCAAGAACTACAAGTTGTGGCTATCCTAGCTGCGGTTTTATACTGAGAGATATGCCTGGAGGCTGCAAATTCCTTGGGGAGGGGAGGAACTAGTTTTTAATTAAATCTCAGACATATTCTATTTCCAGGTAGAAGTCTATACATCAAAAGATTGTGAAGTGAGGCTTTCAACTCCAGGTGAAAACTTGATCAAGGCTTCCTCCCTTTATTTCCTAGCATCAAAGCTTTCCTGTCTCAGCCCTTAAAGTCTGCAGAGATTTCCAACCCCCTTCCAATAGATGTAATTTACAGGGTATCGTTTGCACCTCCACCAATAATTCAATTTCCACAGGTAAAAAATGGTATCAAAAGGACTTCACCCCTTCACCCATTTCCAGTAGGCTGACATGTAAATTTCAAACATTCCTGTGTTAGTCTCCAGACTGGGGTAGTCTTGCTTTGTGTATTGAGACAATGGGCCGTCTCCTGAGTTCAAAAAGCCAGGCAGATAATCCCATTAGCAGGGAACCACTCTCAAAGGAACTGCATACAGAAAAGTACTTTATGGTCAAGACAATCACCCATTTCCTGGCCCCAAGCAACTCAAGGCAACAGCTCCCTTCTAGCAGACCTACACGGAACACAGGCAGAAAAATGAAAGAATATGTTCCGTTATTATCCTTAACATCATCAGCACCCCAATATATCACCACAGTCATCATAGGCTAATATTTCTATTTGTTCATCTCCAATATCCACACCTCCTTTTTTTCCTCATCTTTTTGAATTGCTTTTATGAGTAAACATAGATTAACCCCCCTGGCGGTATGAAAAATTCTGCCAGGGGGCAGCGCAGCATTTTTTGTTTTTTTTAAAATCATGTAGCGAGCCCAGGGCTCGCTACATGATAGCCGATGCTCAGCGGCATCCCCCCGCCCGCTTCGATCGCCTTCGGCGATCTCCGATCAGGAAATCCCGTTCAAAGAACGGGATTTCCTGGAGGGCTTCCCCCGTCGCCATGGCGATGGGGCGGGATGACGTCACCGTCATTGGGAGTCCCGATCCACCCCTCGGCAGGCAGCGCACGGGGTCTGGGGGGGCCCGCGCGCCGCAACGGATAGCGGCGATCGGGCATGGGCCGGTGGCGATCAGTGTGCTGGCGCAGCTAGCAAAGTGCCCATCAAAAAAAAAAGCGTCCAGCAAAAAAAAAATTATGTAAATCGGCCCAGCAGGGCCTGAGCGGCACCCTCCGACGGCTTACCCCGTGTCACACACGGGGTTATTGCTAAGGAGGTTAAATAAGTAGGTGATAGTGGGCAGCCCTGTCTTACTCTATTTTGAATCCCGAAATTTTCTGCTATATAGTTATTAAACTTTACCCCAGCTGTTTGATTTTCATAGAGCCTTTTTATTCTTCCAATAAAACTTTCACCTATGCCATACTTAAAGGAGTTATCAGGCATATTCAAAGAAAATAAGCTTATTCTACTTACCCGGGGCGTCCTCCAGCCCCAAGCTCCCAGCATGTCCCTCACCGCAGCTCTCCCCACGGCCGTTCGCTGCAGCTCGCTTCCGGTCCCCGGCGATGAAGTCAGGCCGACATCCAGGTATTGTACTGCGCCTGCGCGTGCGGCACTGTCAATCACCGCCACGTGGACCGGAGCGGACTGCGCAGAAGTGCCAAGCGTATATTGGACCCCTAGCTGTGAGATACTCCTGTTTATTGCCTGAAGAAGCGGGGTTTTGCCTGCGAAACGCGTTGCTATTTGTTCTAGGAGTATGTGAATAAATTGTTTCTACCTCAATCGACAGCATTGTCTGTTTTGTGGTTGGTTTGTCTACCACCGCCTCCCAATCGGTTTAAACGTTTTTAGCAAGTTTTATCTTTTGCCGCCTCTGTACATCTCTACAAGTCATTTAAGCTTTGTTTAATTCTGCCCTGATCTGAGTGACTATTATTGATGATTCTCAGCAGGTATTTACAGTGGGATGCGAAAGTTTGGGTAACCTTGTTAATCTTCATGATTTTTACTATATAAATTGTTGGTTGTTAAGATATAAAATGTCAGTTAACTACTTGCTGACTGCTCCACACCAATTAGTGTGAGCAGTGCGGCAGCCCCAGGACCACTCCACGCCGATTGGCGTAAATGGCCTGAGTGGCTCTAGCTGGGCATAAGCGCGCGCATCTCCGGCATTTTACTCCACCCCTCTGTGTCTTCCGCCCGTCAGCCAGATAGCAGCGCCGGCGGGCGGCTATTATTCAAACGGGCCAATAGTAATGTATAATACACGTTGTTTTGGAAACCACGTCTATTATATGCGCTACCTCCTCCTCTGGTAGTCACTGTGTCTGGGATCGACCACCACAGAGGACGGCAGCCCTGCACGTGAGCCCTGCACCACATTGCCCCCCCCGCGATTGCCCTGATCACCCCTCACTGCCCCTGGCAGGCGTCTGACTGAGGTCTGATTGACATCTGGTTGCCTGTCACCAGCTCTGATTGAGGTCTAACGACATCGGCGCTGGTTGACCTTTGTCTGTTTCTGTTTGCATTTGATTGCGTTTGATTACTTCTGATTGCATTTGATTGCCTCTGATTGTTTTCCATTGCGATCTGATTGCCTCCGATTGTATCTGATTGCCCTCTGATCACCATTTTTTTTTCTGATCACTGCAAAACCAAAACCCAATAGCTGTGGCTCTCTAAAGATCAGTTTTGATATTTTTTTTTTTTTTATCAAAACTGGGTGATCGCAGCTTTTTTTTACTTCACCAGTACTTCCATTTGCTAGACAGGTGCTGTTTTTCCTCAGTAGTCTCAGTGCAATACCCCCTAAATTTAGCAGCCCAAAATGACAAGAAAGGGGTATTACCCATAAGAGGCCTACAGGATTCTGGCCGAGTCGGGTGAGAGCAATTGGAACGTCTCATCCAATGAATCATCCGGGTCAGAATACGAACCTGTAGACAGCAGTGGCTCTCTATCTGATAGTTCTGATGATGAGGTTGAGGTCCCTGCTAGCGCTAGGCGTACCCGACCCCATGTCTTTGGACCACAGGTGGCTTCATGAGCCCCTGATGAGTCAATGTGGTGACGAAATGCATAGGGCGGAGCTTTTGACGCACATGACTGGATGAGGAAGTAGTGCCGGTGGGAGAGGGAGCGAGAGACGATCTGACGCTGGAGCAGCTGAGTGGTTCCCGGGACCCCAACTGTTATACTATGCACTCTTACCCTGCGAGGCTTGTGAGTGCACTCTGTTTTTAAATTCTTTATTAAACTTACGGAATTACGCTATGTTTGGCCTTTCAGTTTACAGCATGAACTGGGTTTTATGACAATAGGAAGCAGTGAAACTACTCGTTACCCCCTCATATTCTCAATCCCACCTCCGGAGATCTAGGAGGCCTAAGGGGGGTGTCCTAGCGCTGGTGCTGGCTAAGGTGGTAATTTAATATACAAAGCTGGATTACTCTGGTGGCGGTTTTGCTGTAAGACAATAATTTTGGTCGCAGTATTACGCTATATATTTTTTTTATTGTTTCTTTGCATGTGGATGTGATTGTCTGGGGACAAAAGATCAGAGGATCAGAGGACAGTTTATTGCTGCGACGGCTGGATCCGTGGAGCTTGCCTATATGGTGGAACTGTGAGACTTTTTTGATCTTGTGTGTCTTGGAGACAAGTGTGCGCGTTGCTATTAAGTTTGCCTTTGCTTCCAAACCTGCAATTGCTTCAGTCTGTATTGCCAGAAATCTAAATAATTGGTTGGCTGGGCTGAGGGATCATCTTATTGCAGGAACCCCTCGTGCAGAGATGCTTGAATCATTTCCAGTTATTTCACGTGCAGTTGCACTTCTAGCGGATGCTGCTACGGAATTTTTTAGAGCTGCTGCTAGAATTTCAGCCCTGATTAATACTACCAGGAGAGCGATATGGCTTAACACCTGGGAGGGGGATGTTGGCTCAAAGCAAAAATTATGTGCCATGAAGTTTGAGCGGGGCCTCCTTCTTGGCAAAGATCTTGAAGAGATTCTGGAAAGATCCTCTGGAAAGGGGAAGAAATTTCCAGATAAAAGGAAGAAAATGCAGGCACAGAGGTCCTTTCGGGGGAAAAAGCCCTTTTTTTCAAAAAGACCAAAGAACACAACTGCAAAAGAAAAGGTGGAGTTATCCTTCCACAAAGGGTAAATCCTCCTTTATCTTCAATAAAGGGCCCACTTCCGGGCCTAAAGAAAAGTGACATAATACCAGTGGGGGGAGACTCCTTCAGTTTGCAAATCAATGGAGTCAAGTTACCCAAATCAATTAATTTTGGATCTGAATGCCACGGGGTACAAAATCAAAGGAACAATGGTATCAAGGGTTTTACTCAAGAGTGTTCGTAAGAAAACCCTCAGGAAAATATTGTATGATCCTAAATTTGAAGTCATTAAATCCTTTCATTAAGGTTCTAAAATTCAGGATGGAGAATGTATTCTCGGTTCAGACTCTGATCCCGAAGGGATCCCTGAGGGATGCATATCCCTGAGGGATGCATATTTACATGTACCGATCCATCCCTCTTACCAGGGTTTCCTAAGGTTTGCAGTAGTTCTGGGAGACTCAATATGCCATTTTCATTACCAAGCTCTTCCCTTTGGTATCTCCACGGCTCCGCAGAGTTTTACAAAGATAATGACGGAGGTCACTGCCCATCTGTATCTGCTCCAGATGGAAATAATACCCTATCTGGACGATCTGCTTATATTAGCAGAATCAAAAGAAAGACTCATAGCAGAACTAGAACTGACTATACAGGTCTTGTCAAAACTAGGATGGCTCCTGAATGTGGAAAAATCAATGTTGATCCCGTCACAGAGGGTGATGTATCTAGGGTTTTGGATAGATGCATCACGGGAAATGACCTTTCTTCCAGAGGAAAAACAGGAAAGTAAAAAAAAACTTCACTCAGAGGCGCCATGTCTCTTCTGGGGCTAATGACTTGTGTCATCCCAGCGGTAGTGTGGGCCCAGAGTCATACCAGAATGCTACAAGAATGGGTTCTGAATCTCTTCAACCAAGGCAGGACTCCCTTGGATAGCAGATTTGTGCTGACCCAGTCGGTGAAGGATTAGCTTGGATGGTGGATACAGACATCCAATCTCAGTCAGGGCAAATATTGGCACCCTTCCCCAGTGGTAAGGATATATACGGATGCCAGTCACGAGGCTGGGGTGCCCATTGCACTCACTCACACACTCAGGGGGTATGGAATCAGGAAATTAGTGTGAAAACGTCAAACTTCAAGGAACTCATGGCTGTAAAATTGGCTCTGATTCATTTTTCTCCATTACTCAATCACACTCATGTTGTAATTCTATCAGACAACATACCGGTAGTCACAGTCTCCTATATTCAAAAGCAAGGGGGTACAAGGATCAGAGAGCTCAGAACCTTGGCTCTAGAGATTATAAAATGGGCAGAAGAAAATCTTCTATAACCTCCATTCATATAAAGGGCTCGCAAAATTTTTTGGCAGATCGACTGAGTCGGCCTCGATTTATGGAAGCAGAATGGTCCCTAAACGGGGAAGTCTATCAAAAAATCTCAAACATGTGGGGTTCCCCCAGAATAGACCTATTTGCGTCTCCTCTCAATACAAAGACCAAAATTTTTTCTTTTCCCTCGATCCATCCTTCCCGTTGGAGAGACTGGATGCTCTGGCAGTGCCATGGCCAAGGGGACTGTTGTATGCCTTCCCTCCATTCCCTCTAATTTCTCGAGCATTGTCGAAAGTAAAAAAGGGAAGCAGCTCGGTGATCTTTATAGCTCCGTTTTGGCCTCGCCGGATTTGGTTTCCAGAACTTTGTCGCCTGGCAACCCAGGGTCCGTGGTTCCTTCCTCCCAGGACAGACTTACTACTACAGGAGGGAGAGCTTCACCCAAGCCCGGGGAAATTTTCCCTGACAGCTTGGTTCTTGAATGGGAATCCCTAAAAACTAGGGGATTTTCAGATCGTGTGATTTCTACTATGGTAAATTGCAGGAAACTTACTACTAGAAAGATTTACTGCAAATTTTGGAAAGTTTTTTTTTGTGCTTGGAAGTTAAAAAAGGGAATTGTAAGTAATGATATCCCATTTATTTTAGATTTTCTTCAAGACTGTGTTGATTTGGGTTTAGCCCCTAGCACGTTACGGGTACAGGTGGCAACCCTTTTGTTATTTTTGAATGTTAGGGTGGCCAAGGAACAGGCCATTGATATTTTTTAAAGGCAGTCACTAGATCTAGGCCCCTGCCAGCAAAACTTTTTTCCCCATGGGATCTAAATTTAGTTTTGAAATCTTTGGTTAATGAGCCATATGAGCCTTTTAGATAAGGCTTCTCTAAAGGCTCTGACGTTTAAAACTGTATTCTTAGTTTCAGTGACCTCAGCACGTAGAATTGGAGATATACAATCCCTATCTGTAAAGGATCCTTTTATGCAGATTTTCCCAGATAGAATAGTCTTCAGGACAGATCCAGCGTATCTCCCCAAAGTTAGTTCTACCTTCCGCAGGTCCCAAGACATTACTATCCCGTCCTTTTGTGACCCTTCTTTAAATGACAAGAAAGCAGAATGGCATAGGCTAAATGTCAGGAGGACAGTTCTTGCCTATCTTGATGCTACCTCTTCTTTTGGGAGATCTAATCATCTTTTTGTTTCCTTTTTGGAAGCAAAGAAAGGGTTAAATGTATCTAAGGATACTATAGCTAGATGGCTCAGAGAAGTCATTTTATCGGCCTATAATACCTCAGGGTCAGTCACCTCCACAAACTATTAGGGCTCACTCGGTTAGGTCACTAGCAACCTCATGGGCTGAAAGGTCTGGCGCATCACTTGAGCAGATCTGCTAAGCGGCCATTTGGAAGAACTACCATACGTTGTCAAACATTACAGGGTGGACCTCCTCTCTAGCCAAGATATGTCTTTCGGCAGGAAGGTGTTACAGAACATCATCCCTCCCTAAGGCAATTTTGTTCCTCGTTGGGGTCTCATGTTTGGAGCCGTCCTGGAGGATGAGGAGAGAACTACGGGTAGAACTTACTGGTAGTGGTATTTCTACGAGTCCTCCAGGACGGCTACCTTAGTTCCCTCCCTATTTGGGTAAGATATCTGGGCTGCCTAAGTAGAGGATGGAGTAATTGTTACCTTTGTTCCTGTGTCCTGTCTACTCGACTAAATACTGAAAGGTGCTGTGTTCGGGGGTACTTTATGCAAAACGTGTACTGGGCGTGTTTCCTAGGGGGAGGAACTGGCTATCTCTTATGTTTGGAGCCATCCTGGAGGACTCGTAGAAATACCGCTACCGCTAAGTTCTACCTGTAGTTTGCAGCCTAGCTGTGCAAAGGGGCCCAAAGTCCAATCAGTACCTTTAGGATTTCACAGGTCAATTTTACTTCTTTGGTTTCCAGACTACTCCTCATGGTTTAGGGCTCCAAAAATAGAAGTATAGGAACCCCACAAGTGACCCCATTTTGGAAAGAAGACACCCAAGGTATTCCGTGAGGGATATGGTGAGGTAATAGATTTTATTTTTTGTCACAAGTTAGTGGAAAATGACACTTAGTGGAAATGGATTTTTTTTGTTTTTTCTCACAAACTTTTGACAAAAAATAAAATCATCTATGAACTCAGTATACCCCTTACGGAATACCTTGGGGCGTCTTCTTTCCAAAATGGGGTCACTTGTGGGGTTCCTGTACTGCCCTGGCATTTTAGGGGCCCTAAACCGTGAGGAGTAGTCTGGAAAAAATAAGTAAAATTGACCTGTGAAATCCTAAAGGCACTCATTGGACTTTGGGCCCCTTTGCACAGCTAGGGCTTGATTCACAAAGCGGTGATAACTGTTAGCACCCCTGTGAAAACCCCCTTAGCACGTCTAAACGAGCTTTTCACGCGTAAAACTTTAAGCGCGCACTGCACAGAGCGCAGGGCACTCCACGTGAAGTGTCCATTAAAGCCTATGGGACTTAACGCGCGATCTGATTGAGAAAACCGGTGCTAACCTACTTAGCACCCTGGTTAGCGCGCCTAAATACTTTAGACGTGCTAAGTAGGTTAGCACCGCATAGTGAATCAAGCCCCTAGGCTGCAAAAAAGTGTCACATGTGTGGTGTTGCTGAACTCAGAAGAAGTAGTATAATTTTATTTTATGGAGTCTTTCCACACATACCGGTACCCATGCTGGGTGGGAGAAATATCTCTGTAAATGACAACTTTGTGTAAAAAAAAAAAATTTCAAAAAATTGTCATTTACAGAGACATTTCTCACACACAGGATGGGTATGTGTGAAAAGACACCCCAAAACACATTATACTACTTCTCCTGAGTACGGCGATACCACATGTGTGACACTTTTTGCAGCCTAGCTTTGCAAAGGGGCCCAAAGTCCAATGAGTACCTTTAGGATTTCACAGGTCAATTTTCTCATTTGGTTTCCAGACTACTCCCCACGGTTTAGGCCCCCTAAAATGTCAGGACAGTATAGGAATCCCACAAGTGACCCTATTTTGGAAAAACACCCCAAGGTATTCCGTGAGGGGTATGGTGAGTTCATAGAAGATTTTATAATTTTTGTCACAAGTTAGTGGAAAATGACACTTTGGCTATCATTCATAAAGGAGCTGTCGGTAAGGGGAATGAATGCAGGAAAACACCACTGCCAGTATTTTAGACTTCTGGGTGGGCATTCATAAAAATGTATCCATGTGTGGTAGCAGTGCGGAGATTCCCCGAACTAGGCAGGCGGTAGGCAGGCGGAAGGGTTGCGGAGACACGGATGCTGCCGAGTTGATACATTTCTCCGTGTTCCGCTCTGCTGCAGCTGCCTGGGAGGTCTGTGTGTCTCCATTCACTTACATTAGTATCGCCACATCAGAGTGAGTGCTACTTCCCGACCTCACACCGCTTGCGGTGATCTTCATGAATTAACATTTTGCTACATTTGTTCCGATAATCACCGCACAAGGCGGTGATTTATCACTCTGCTCGGTAGTGTCATTTTTTCATGTGGAAAGAGCCTTTATGAATGCTGAGTTTGCCGAGTGTTCGGTAAAGTCAGCTGTTTTATGCATTTCCGCATGCGGAAATGCTTTATGAATGATAGCCTTTGGGCCATATGCAATTAACTTTTTGTCCTGAATTTTCACCTAGGTGATATTTTTAAACTTGTCAATAAAATGCCTTTTAAGCCACCAGAAAGCAAGAAAATACTCAAAATAATTTTGATAGTACTTTTTCATTTACGTTTTGGTACTTTTTAGTTGAAAAGTGCTGGAAAGTAATTTTAAATAAAAAATGAAAAGTTATCTCCTAGGAGAAAACTCAGGTGAAAAAGGGAATTGCATATGGACCTTTGTGAGAAAAAACAAAAAAAATAATTTCCACTAACTTGTGACAAAAAAATAAAATCTTCTAAGAACTCTGTATACCCCTTACGGAATACCTTGGGGTTTCTTCTTTCCAAAATGGGGTCACTTGTGGGGTTCCTGTACTGCCCTGACATTTTAGGGGCCCTAAACCATGAGGAGTAGTCTGTAAAAAATAAGTAAAATTGACTTGTGAAATCCTAAAGGTACTCATTGGACTTTGGACCCCTTTGCACAGCTAGGCTGAAAAAAAATGTGTCACGCATGTGGTATCGCCGTACTCTGAAGAAGTAGTATAATGCGTTTTGGGTGTATTTTTACACATACCCATGCCTGGGTGGGAGAAATAGCTCTGTAAATGGACAATTTAGTGTAAAAAAAAAACAGAAAAAGTTGTCCTTTACAGAGCTATTTCTCCCACCCAGCATGGGTATGCCCCAAAACACATTATACTCCTCCTGAGTATGGCGGTACCACACGTGTGACACTTATTTTTTTTTATTTTGCTGCCTAGCTGTGCAAAGGGGCCCCAATGAGTCCAATGAGCACCTTTAGACTTTACAGGGGTGCTCACAATTTAGCCCCCCAAAATGCCAAGGTAGTGTAAGTACCCTACAAGTGACTCAATTTTGGAAAGTAGACACTCCAAGGTATTCACCGAGGGGCATGGCAAGTCCGTGGAAGATTTTTTTTTTTTTGTCACAAGTTGGCAGAAATGTAAACACTTTTTTTTCTAACTTGTGACAAAAAATAAAATTTGTTATGAACTCACTATGCCCCTCAGCAAATACCTTGGGGTGTCTTCTTTCCGAAATGGGGTCATTTGGTATTTTACTATCCTGGCATTTTAGCACCTCAAGAAACAAGACAGGTGCTCAGAAAAGCTGCTTCAAACTGTGCAAATTCACTTTTTTGTACCATAGTTTGTAAACGCTATAACTTTTACCCAAACCAATAAATGTACACTGATCGGATTTTTTTTTTATCAAAGACATGTAGCACAATAAATTTGGAGAAAAACTTGTATAAAATTTTTATTTTATTTAAAAAATGTTACCACACAAAGTTAAAAATATCAATTTTTTTGACAAAATTCCTTTTTTTTTTTTTGATGAATATAATAAAAACTAAAAATCGCAGCAGCAATCAAATAGCACCAAAAGAAAGCTGTATTAGTGACAGGAAAAGGAGGCCAAATTTGTTTGGGTGGTAAGTTGTATGACCAAGCAATAAACCGTTATAGCTGCAGTGGTCTGAATTGTAACAAATGGCCTGGTAACTAGGGGGGTTTAACACTGTGATCCTTAAGTGGTTAAATATATCAAAAAGGAGACACACACTGTGATATTTGAGAAGTGAAATGAAGTTTATTGAATTTAAAGAAAGTGTGCAATAATTGTTTAAACAAAATTAGGCAGGTGCATAAATTAAGCAACCACAAAAAAGAAACGAAATCAATATTTAGTAGATCCTCCTTTTGCAGAAATGACAGCCTCTAAATGTTTCCTGTAGGTTCCAATGTGAGTCTGGATTCTGGTTGAAGGTATTTTGGACCATTCCTCTTTACAAAACATCTCTAGTTCATTCAGGTTTGATGGCTTCCGAGCATGGACAGCTCTATTTAACTCACACCACAGATTTTCAATTATATTCAGGTCTGGAGATGGCCATTCCAGAGCGTTGTACTTGTTCCTCCTCCATGAATGCCTTAGTGGATTTTGAGCAGTGTTTTAGGGTCATTGTCTTGTTGAAAGATCCAGCCCCAGCGCTGCTTCAGCTTTGTCACTGATTCCTGGACATTGGTCTCCAGAATCTACTGATACTGAGTGGAATCCATGCTTCCCTCAACTTTGACAAGATTCCCAGTCCCTGCACTGGCCACACAGCCCCACAGCATGATGGAACCACCACCATATTTTACTGTAGGTAGCAGGTGTTTTTCTTGGAATGCTGTGTTCTTTTTCCTCCATGCATAACACCCCTTGTTATGCCCAGATAACTCAATTTTAGTTTCATCTGTCCACAGCACCTTATTCCGAAATGCAGCTGGCTTGTCCAAATGTGCTTTTGCATACCTCAAGCGGCTCTGTTTGTGCTGTGGGTGGAGAAAAGGCTTCCTCTGCATCACTCTCACATAAAGCATCTCCTTGTGTAAATGGTTGAACGATGCACAGTGACTCCATCTGCAGCAAGATCATGTTGTAGATCTTTGGTGCTGGTCTGTGGGTTGACTCTGACTGTTCTCACCATTTGTCGCTTCTGTCTATCTGAGATTTTTCTTGGTCTGCCACTTCGAGCCTTAACTTGAACTGAGCCTGTGGTCTTCCATTTCCTCAATATGTTTCTAAGGGCCCTTTTCCACCAGCGCGTTTGCGCTGGCTGAATCGCAAAACCGCAAACCGCTAGCGATTTTACAATCGCTACGGCTTGCTTTTTAACATAGGAATCGCGGTAGGTCATTTTAACTACCGCGATTCGCTTTTGTCGGGAACGCGAACGCGCGGCGGAGCGATAATTGCCGCGATTTTGCTATGCAGTGCATAGCATAGCAAAATCGCGTCCGCAAACGTCGGGGGAATCGCCGGTTTTGCGATTCAGCAATCGCTAGCGTTCAGCATGAACGCTAGCGATTGCAGGTGGAAAAGGGCCCTAACTGTGGAAACAGACAGCTGAAATCTCTGAGGCAGCTTTCTGTATCCTTCCCCTAAACCATGATGGTGAATAATCTTTGTCTCCAGGTCATTTGAGAGTTGTTTTGAGACCCCCATGTTGCTACACTTCAGAGAAAATTAAAAGAGGAGGGAAACTTACAATTGACCCCCTTAAATACTCTTTCTAATAATTGGATTCACCTGTGTATGTAGGTCAGGGGTCACTGAGCTTAGAAAGCCAATTTTAGTTCAAATAATGAGTTCTAAAGGTTTTGGAATCAATAAAATGATAACCGTGCCCAAATTTATGCACCTGCCTAATTTTATTTAAACCATTATTGTGCACTTTCTGTAAATCCAATAAACTTCATTTCACTTCTCAAATATCACTGTGCATTTCTCCTATATGATATATTTAATTGACATTTGTTTATCGTAACAACTAATGATTTATACTGGAAAATCATGACGATTAACAAGGTTGCCCAAACTTTCGCATTCCCATAGCTAGTTTATCAATCAGTTCCATAATGTTCTGCTTTTTTTCTTTGTTTATTTTACATTTAATACTAATTAGCCCCCCTCATCACACATTTCAATAGAATAGCTGCTGATACTGTTATCAAAATTTGTTTCATAGGATTCATTTATGTTTTGGGCAATTGTTTTCTTATTTCTTTGTCATCTAATAGAGTTGTGTCCATTCGCCATAATTTCTCACGCTGTTTGTCCGATCCTAGTTGTAAGCTTATTATTACTAGTGCGTGGTCTAAGAAAGAAATTCTGCCAATACTTACTTCATCTACTGTTAAAAAAGCTGATTGGGGGACTAGGAAATAGTCCAGTTTCGTAAGTGTCATGAACTTGTGAGTAATAAGTCTTTTTGGTGTATGTTTCATTCGCCAAGTGTCAACTAGCTTATGTGACCTAAGGATAGAGTTAAGTTTTGATAATTGTTTTTTGTGGTATACTACTTGTTTCTTTTCATAATTGGACTATTATATCTTCTGCTTTGGACTTAAAATCCTAAAAGGACATGGTCATTTCTACAAACTACTCAAACTATAATTAGTTATTATTTTCTCTTTTAATCCTTATTATTTTACTAAATCAATCTGTTTATATTCTGGAATCTTTTTATGCATTATTTTATTATAAAATAAACCATTAAAATCATTTGTCAAAGTACTTGTTCTGAATAGCTTTGCAAAGAGTCCCGCGTTTCCTGAGAGAACGTTACCATAACTGTTTTTTATTGATATTGTTATATTTTGCTATCTTTACAAAGCTTGCTGAATTAACCCCTTTTCATTACAGGACTAGCTAGAGTTAGATTTGCGTACTCGACGCTAATGTGAATTGGTGGCAGCTACCTGATGTCTATAGGGCAGTGATCTGCAAACTTGGCTCTCTAGCTGTTAAGGAACTACAAGTCCCACAAATCATTTGCCTTAATGAATCATGACTGTGGCTGTCAGACTCCCACAATGCATTGTGAGACTTGTAGTTCCTTAACAGTTGGAGAGCAAAGTTTGCAGATCACTGCTATAGGGGATTGCAGATTGTACCAACTGTACGTACAATCGAAATTGTATTGTATGTGGACTCGCCAACCAATTCAAAAGGTTACTTTGCCTGCAGTACTGAATGTCTTCAGGATTCCCTCAGGGTCTGAGGCTGAATGGTGAACTGCGTCAAAGGGAACAGGAATTGGAGGGTGATGTCATAATGTGTTCTCTGGATTTCTTAATTGTGCTTTATTCAGTGTCACAATGTTTTAAATTCTGGATATGTAGAATCAACAATAATTTTTATATTACCAATTTAGGACTATCTGCTTACTGTCTAACACTAACCCACCCTGACATAACAATACTCTTCCTAAACTCCTAATACTAACCTCCTCTCTCCATGATAATCAACGTTATCCTCCTCCTACCCCATCCCCAACACTAACCCTTCTAAAGCTAATAGGAATATATACCCTAGAGCAATATCCAGAGCTTGGCTACATTGTATCCAGACCCCGGCACCTCCACTGCATATTGCAGACATCCAATGTCCAAATTAACATTGCGGTAGCGCCCCAATTAATCTGACTCCTCTCTGTCTGGCTATTTTATGGATAAGCCTGTGTTTGGCAGATACCAGGAGAACAATATTTGTCTGACTGCAGTGTGCCAAGTGTGAAGTTTGGAGGGGGAATTATGGTGTGTGATGTTTTTACGGGTTGAGCTTGGCCCCTTAGTTCTAGCGAAACAAACTATGCATATATGAATACTTCAGGATACTAGCGAAAGGAACTATGGCTATATTAATGCTTCAGAATACCTAAACATTTTAGACAATTCCATGTTCCCAACTTTCTGGGAGCAGTTTGGGGATGGCCTCTTCCTGTTCTCAGATGACTGCACCTCAGTGCACAAAGCAAGGCCTGTAATGGCATGGCCGAGCATGTTGAGTGTGAAAGAACTTGACTGGACTGCACAGAGCACTGACCTAAACCCAACAGAACAACTTTAGGATGAATTACAGCAGAGACTGTGAACCAGGCCTTCTCGTCCATCATTAGTGTCTGAGCTCACAAATGCACTTTTGGAAGTATGGTCACAAATTCCCTTAAACCTTGTGGAAAGCCTTCCCAGAAGAATTAATTGAGTTATAGCTGTAAAGGGTGGGCCAGATCCATACTAAAGCCTATACAGTGGTTTGCAAAAGTATTCGTTGCCCTTGAAGTTTTCCACATTTTGTCATATTACTGCCATAAACATAAATCAATTTTATTGGAATTCCACATGAAAGACCATTACAAAGTGGTGTACACGAGAGAAGTGGAACAAAAATCGTACTTGATTCCAAACATTTTCTACAAATAAATAATTGCAAAGTGGGGTGTGCGTAATTATTCAGCCTCCTTTGGTCTGAGTGGAGTCAGTTGCCCATAAACATTGCCTGATGAGTGTTAATGACTAAAAAGAGTGCACCTGTGTGTAATCTAATGTCAGTACAAATACAGCTGCTCTGTGACGGCCTCAGAGGTTGTCTAAGAGAATGGGAGCAACACCACCACGAAGTCCAAAGAACACACCAGACAGGTCAGGGATAAAGTTATTGAAAAATTTAAAGCAGGCTTAGGCTACAAAAAGATTTCCAAAGCCTTGAATATCCCACGGAGTGCTGTTCAAGCGATCATTCAGAAATTGGAGGAGTATTGCACAATTATTATTATTATTTATTGTATTTATAAAGCGCCAACATATTACGCAGCGCTGCACAATAGATAAATGGGTTAACATACAAGGTAGAACATACAGGAAACTCACAACACAACAAGATCATGCAAATGATTTGATAACAGTACAGTGTCATAGGTCAAAATAGACTCTTCTATTCTACAAGAGGGGCGACTGTCAGTAAGATTGCATAATCAAGCTGGAAACACTAGGGAGGAGAGCCCTGCCAGAGGCTTACAATCTAAAGGGTGGGGATGGAGACAATAGGTGCATCTTTTGGGAGGGTGTCTAACAGAACATATTATGGTGCTGGTGTAGGGGGTATGCAAGCATGAGAATGTGAGTCTTGAGAGCTTGTTTGAAGGTATTAAAGGTGGGGGAGAGTCTGATGGCTGGTGGGAGCAAGTTCCAGAGAGTGGGGGCAGTCCTGCAATCGTGCATGTGACTATCGTACAAAACTGTAAACCTACCGAGACAAGGCCGTCCACCTAAACTCACAGGCCGAACAAGGAGAGCACTGATCAGAAATGCAGTCAAGAAGCCCATGGTGACTCTGGACGAGCTACAGAGATCTACAGCTCAGGTGGGGGAATCTGTCCATAGGACAACTATTAGTCGTGCACTGCACAAAGTTGGCCTTTATGGAAGAGTGGCAAGAAGAAAGCCATTGTTAACAGAAAAGCATAAGAAGTCCTGTTTGCAGTTTGCCACAAGCCATGTGGGGGACACAGCAAACATGTGGAAGAAGGTGCTCTGGTCAGATGAGACCAAAATATAACTTTTTTGGCCAAAATGCAAAACGCTATGTTTGGCGGAAAACTAACATTGCACATCACTCTGAACACACCATCCCCACTGTCAAATATGGTGGTGGCAGCATCATGCACTGGGGGTGCTTCTCTTCAGCAGTGAAAGGGAAGCTGGTCAGCGTTGATGGGAAGATGGATGGAGCCAAATACCGGACAATCTTGGAAGAAAACCTCTTGGAGTCTGCAAAAGACTTGAGACTGTGGCGGAGGCTCACCTTCAAGCAAGACAACGACCCTGAACATAAAGACAGGGCAACAATGGAATGGTTTAAAACAAAACATATCCATGTGTTAGAATGGCCCAGTCAAAGTCCAGATCTAAATCCAATCGAGAATCTGCGGCAAGATCTGAAATCTGTTGTTCACAAATGCTCTCCATCTAATCTGATTGAGCTGGAGCTGTTTTGCCAAGAAGAATGAGCAAGGATTTTAGTCTCTAGATGTGCAAAGCTGGTAGAGACATACCCTAAAAGACTGGCAGCTGTAATTGCAGCAAAAGGTGGTTCTACAAAGTATTGACTCAGGGGGCTGAATAATTACGCACACCCCACATTGCAGTTGTTTTTTTAAATGTTTGGAATCCTGTATGATTTTTGTTCCACCTCTCATGTGTACACCACTTTGTATTTGTCTTTCACGTGGAATTCCAATAAAAATTGATTCAGGTTTGTGGCAGTAATATGACAAAATGTGGAAACCGTCAAGGGGGCCGAATACTTTTGCAAGCCACTGTAGATCAAGAATGGGATGTCATTAAAATTCATGTTTGCACAAAGGCAGACATCCCAATATTTTGGCAGTATAGCGTAGGCGTGAATGGATCATGCTGATTATTTTTGTACTACAGTGCCAATTTAAATTATTTTTTCATAATGAGTAGTGTATTTCACAGTTTTCCTAGCATATCTAACTCTTGTTTTTTCCCACCCTCTCTCTTTCCATTATTTCTTTTCCAGCCATAAGGATGAGTTTACTATTGTTCCTGTATTGGTTGGAGCACTTAGTGAATCAAAGGAACAAGAATTTGGAAAACTGTTTAGTAAATATTTAGCAGATCCTTCGAACCTTTTTGTAATTTCATCAGATTTTTGCCACTGGGGTAAGAATTAACTTTTCTAATTATTGTTAAAATTTTGGTAGTTTGGTATAAATATTGATTGAAAACTTCTAATTCTCAACATGAGGTAGAAAGTATTCAAGAGAATGATGTTTTTATTATTATTATTTATATAGCACAAACAGCTTCCATAGCACTGTACATAATTCAAAATAAAATGGTGGGGAGCATAGATACACGAGACATCCAAAACTCTTCAGGCCACTTAGCGATACAAGTAAAAATACATACATGTTCAAATTATAAATTAAAGAAGGATAAGAAACACTAGGAGTAGGTCCCTGCCCTTGTGAGCTTACAGTCTGGAGGGTAGTGGGTTGGAGACACAAGGGAAGGAGACACATGGGTTAGCGGATGAGGAAGTGAACCTCCAATGCTACCTATAGCAAATTATAGGCTTGTCTGAACAGGTGTGTTTTGAGATTCTATTTGAAGGTTCCTGGGCTCGGAGCATGATGGACAGGCTGGAGGAGAGTGTTCCAAAGGACAGGTGATGCTCTTGAGAAGTCCTGAATGCGAGAGGAGTTGACCTAGCTAGAGGAAAAGAGGTGTGCTGGGAGCAGCAAAGGTTCTAGGTGGGATGGTATCTAGAGCTTAATGAAGAAATGCAAAGTGAGGAGTTTAGTCTGGATCCTTTGGGTAATAGGTAGCCAATGGAGAAATTGGCAGAAAGGGGCTCTGTGATAGGAGCGGGAGGAGAGGTAGATGAGATGGGCAGCAGAGTTCAGTAGGTGCTAGTTTGGTTTTTGGTAGACTGCAAAGTAGGGTGTTACAGTAGCCAAGGCTGCACATGAATCGCAAACATTCAAACAATTAAAGGAACACTATCAAACCAAGTGTTCTAAAATGACAATGTACAAATAATGTCTAAGTAGCAGTGTAAATATTTTTCTACTTTTCATGTTAAGTATCAGAGGCAAAAGCTTTAATTCATTGTGTGTAGGATTTAGCTCTATTGGAACAAATCATTCTCAAAAGGGTTGTCTGCTTCAATGCACAGACAGTGTTGTTTTGTTTTTGTTTGTTTTTTGTTTTGTGTTCGTGCATATCGGACTATAGAGTATTTTTCTCTGAAGGCAAAAAAAGTATGAAAAGCTGTTGTCACAGACAATTACAAATGTGTATAACAAGTTACATTCCTTCTGCTCTCTTCAGACACTTCAGCCAAAGACACAGGACACAAATCATCTTTCTATCACACACATGGTTAACAGATGCACTGTGAGGGAATTCTTCCTCCCCTCATGGTTCACTCAGTTAAAAATAAGAGGAATTTGATACTGTAAACAAGATAAGTGAATTGTATACATCATTATTTACTAGCACTTCGGGAACTCTCTCAACCCCAGGTTAAAAAAAAAAAAAAAAAAAAAAAAACATGTTAATCAATAGTGTTCCTTTAAGTAGCCTCCTGTGAAAGGGAGAGACAATTTCTGGAAGTATGTAGTTAATGCGTATTAAATGAGAGTGCAGAGTTCCAAGTTAACCCCAGACAGTGAACTTTAGGAGTTGAGGTTATTGGAGTGTTTTCCCCATTGATGGTCACTATCGGTAGGGAAGCAGAGAGAGAATGTGAAAATATCACAATCTCCATTTTGGTAATGTTAGGTCCAAGGAAACGAGATGACCTGAAAGTAGAGACTGCAGATAAACAGTCAAGGACTCAAGGCAATACTGTACAGTGGATCAAGGGCTAAGAAATAGATTTGGGTGTCCTCGGAATAGAGGTGATATTGAAAACAAAAAAAGCTTATTAATTATCCCAGGCCATGAGTGTACATCGAGAACAAGTCCAAGGATGGAGCCCTGTTAACACACTAACACAGGGATCCCCAACCTTTTCAAACCCGAGGACCGCTTTAATGCAAGACATTTTCTCCAAGGCCCGGTAGACCAGGATTGAGAGAGATCAAACACGCTGCTCGACGCCCCTCCGCGCCCCCCCGCATAGTAACGCAGCGCATCATCAGCTACTCAGCTGAGACGTGTGTGCAACCTGGCCCAAAGAAGTCGCCCAAGGGGATCAAATCCTGATCCCAGATGGGTGACATCAGTTACTAGTGTGTATGCAGCTTAAAGTGTATCCAAGAGCATAAATCAGAAAGATTTTATACTTACCTGGGGCTTCCTCCAGCCCCATACACAGGTGCGTATGCACAGAAGAGCCCGACTTGCGCAACCAAGGCAGATTACCGGGGTTGACTGGCTGAACAAAGCCACACGGGAGGACAGCAAGGGAGGCAGTTGTGCTTATGGGGCTGAAGGAAGCCCCAGGTAACTATAAAATATCTCTGATTCTAAAATATATGGTGCTCAGGTCAAGGCTGCAAGCAATGTACTTCTGTAAATGTTGAAGTGGGAGCGCTTAGCTGTGACTGGAGGAGACAGTACATAAAGTCAGGTCAACGGTAGTACAGGGGAGTGAGGTGGGAAGACATAGTCCCCAGCTTATAGTTCAGGATAAGGAGAGCTGCTAACCAAATCCTGCTGCCAGCTGGGGGAGAGACACAGGAATAAGAGAGGGGATTTGTCAGTCAGAGCTCTGCACTTGTTCACCTACGGTTCAGAAGCAACCACAGCAGACCCGTGCATGCTGAGTGATAGGCTGTCACTAAGGCAGCGTGTGCTGTGCTGCTTGTCTGCTCTGTGTGCTTTTGAACCGTAGGTGAAAAAGTGCAGAGCTCTAAACAAATCCCCTCTCTTACTGCCTGTGTCTTCTCCCAGCTCAAGCATGGCAGCTCGTCTCCCCTTCTATTCCAGTCTTTCAGCAAGCTAAAATTACCTGGCTGCTGCAGAGTCAGGACTGAGGGAACAAGAACAGCTGTATCTTCACTGTGTCGTCCTAGGCTGCCTCACTCTTCCAGGCTGCTTGAACTTGCCGGGTTTTGTGTGGGCATGCTTCATTGGCTGCCTCTCTCCCTTTCATTGAGCCAGAGCCTCACTGATGGGCTGGTGGATAGGAAGGAAGGGCGGGACAGGAGGAGATACGTATTGGCTCAGCCACCCGGGGACCAGCCTCTGTCTATCTGCTGGAAGCTTCCGGGTAGCACGATTGATACTTTAGTTACAGCCGCAGCTGCCAGCGAGCCGCGGCTGCACTGCAGTGAGGCAGGGGAGTGGGGACCGCAGCCCAACACATGTCCCGCGGCCCACTACTGGGCCGCGGACCGGTGGTTGGGGACCCCTGCACTAACAGACAGCAGGTGTGGAGAGGAGTTAATATTGGAGTAGGAGGCAATGAAGGCACCTCAAGACAGGTAACAGTGGATCCAGCAATGTACTAGGATGTTGATTCCCTGTGTCAAGAGGGTCTGAAGAATGATCAACAGTGTCAAAGGAAGGTTCAAGGAGTATTAGTACAGAAAAGTGGCCTTTGGATTTTGCTATGAGGAGGTCATTTGCAACTTTAGTGAGGACTGTTTCTATGGAATGCTGAAAATGGAAGCCAGGCTGGAGGAGATCCAACGAGTCAGTAGAGAGAAAGTCAGACAGTTCTGAATAGATGTGACATTCCAGCAGTTTGGAGGCAAATAGGTGCATGAAGTGCAGTGGTGTAGGGTATGAAGAGGACGTTGGACCAGATGTCCCCATTAGGGGACCCTCCCTCAACACTACGTAAAAGGACAACTGTAGTGAAATAATTATGAAGGCTGCCATATTTATTTCCTTCATACAATACTAGTTCCCTGGCAGGCCTGCTGGTAGTTGGCTACCGTAGTTTCTGAATAATACCAGAAACAAACATGCATGTAATCTAGTCAGTCAGAAAAGAAAGATACAAGAGTTACCTAATGTCAGCTTACAGTATACCATGTTTTTGTAAGGCCTAAAACATTCAAATCATACAGACACTAATGGTAAAGAATAAAAGAAATTACAAGAAATTGGTCTAAAACTAATATCATTTTATTAAATTTACAAATATAAAAATACCTCAATATCAAGTCATAAAAAGGACTCAGAATAGACAGGAGATTTGGCACAAAGCAAGGGAGTATAGTACCCAGAATGTAACATCCCAAAATAGCATTATCAGCCCCCTTGATGTTTTCCATATTTTGTCATATTACTGCCACAAACATAAATCAATTTTATTGGAATTCCACGTGAAAGACAAATACAAAGTGGTGTACACGTGTGAAGTGGAACGAAAATCCATACAGGATTACAGACTTTTTTAAAAAAAATAACTGCAAAGTGGGGTGTGCGTAATTATTCAACCCCCTGAGTCAATACTTTGTAGAACCACCTTTTGCTGCAATTACAGCTGCCAGTCTTTTAGGGTATGTCTCTACCAGCTTTGCACATCTAGAGACTGAAATCCTTGCCCATTCTTCTTTGCAAAACAGCTCCAGCTCAATCAGATTAGATGGACCGTGTTTGCGAACAGTAGTTTTCAGATCTTGCCACAGATTCTCGATTGGATTTAGAGCTGGACTTTGACTGGGCCATTCCAACACATGGATATGTTATGTTTTAAACCATTCCATTGTTGCCCTGGCTTTATGTTTAGGGTCTTGTCCTGCTGGAAGGTGAACCTCCGCCCCAGTCTCAAGTCTTTTACAGACTTCAAGAGGTTTTCTTCCAAGATTGCCCTGTATTTTGCTCCATCCATCTTCCCATCATCTCTGAACGGCTTCCCTGTCCCTGCTGAAGAGAAGCACCCCCAGAGCGTGATGCTGCCACCACCATATTTGATAGTGGAGATAGTGTTCAGAGTGATGTGCAGTGTTAGTTTTTCGCCACACATAGCGTTTTGCATTTTGGTCTCATCTGACAAGATGTTTGTTGTGTCCCCCAAATTGCTTGTGTCAAACTGCAAACGGGACTTTTCATGCTTTCTGTTAACAATGCCTTTCTTCTTGCCACTCTTCCATAAAGGCCAACTTTGTGCAGTGCACGACTAATAGTTGTCCTATGGACAGTTTCCCCCACCTGAGCTGTAGATCTCTGCAGTTCGTCCAGAGTCACCATGGGCCTCTTGACTGCATTTCCGATCAGCGCTCTCCTTGTTCGGCCTGTGATTTTAGGTAGACGGCCTTGTCTTGGTAGGTTTACAGTTGTGCCACACTCCTTCCATTTCTGAATGATCGCTTGAACAGTGCTCCGTGGGATGTTTAAGGCTTTGGAAATCTTTTTGTAGCCTAAGCCTGCTTTAAAATTCTCAATAACTTTATCCCTGACCTGTCTGGTGTGTTCTTTGGACTTCATGGTGGTGTTGCTCCCAATATTCTCTTAGACCACCTCTGAGGCCATCACAGTGCAGCTGTATTTGTATTGACATTAGATTACACACAGGTGCACTCTATTTAGTCATTAGCACTCATCAGGCAATGTCTATGGGCAACGGACTGCACTCAGACCAAAGGGGGACGAATAATTACGCACACCCCACTTTGCAGTTATTTTTTTTTAAATGTTTGAAATCATGTATGGTTTTCATTCCACTTTGTATTGTATGTGAGAAGGGGGAATATGTACCGGGTGCTAAGCTCCCTGGGGTGAGCAACCTTTTCAGGTATAGAGACCAGTCCAGTGGCTTTGCCTTCAAACAGTGGTGTGTTTATTTACAGCTATATACACAGGTGCATAAAAAGGTGCTTCAAAACAAAGTAAATTCAAAAACAAAACCCTAGCCGTGTCTCGGCTCTAACTATACAATATATACAGTTCTACCTATAGACTGAACAAGCCTTATGCTTTGTTAGTCACACTGCAACAAATGACAGTTTTTAAACCAACCTTTTAGCTCCAGCCAGACCAACCTGTCTGCTCCCCAGGTTACAGAGCCATGAATGAGAGCAGGGCTTAGCTATTTAACATAATCCTCCTCCTGAATACTAATGAATGAATCCGTTGGATTCCTGGAGTGGATCACAGCTCCCTGTTTGCAAAGGTTAGAAGTCTGGGTGATATATAAACTCCTAAAATCACAAACACTGGTCCACATGACAGCCCAGGGGCCCCAGGTCTCTCTCACTCACTGGGGCCCCCAAACCACCATGCGACACCTAGAGGGAAGTGCGGGCAAGCCCTGGACCTCTCACCTCCAGGGAACTCACTCCACCACCTCTAAACTGAATGCCAACTGCAACAAACACAATTGCTAACTTCCAGTCAGAGCAATATCCTGCCTCTATCTGGCCAGCAGACGCTTGTCAACCAATCAGGTGCACTTTCACTTTTCATTTGATATATAAACTCCTGACAGGACTTTTCCAGGCTCTCTGTTAGCCATCCTGCTACATGTAGGATGGAAAAGGAGGCGCCCGGAATATGCGTATCTATTAGGACTAAGTAGTACTGTATAGTATTCAAATAGTAAGTAAAAGTTGGATGGTCCTACCTTAATAAAGTAGTCCCTTCACTCGATTTAAAAGATAAACATTTTATTTGGCACTTTTAAAAGACAACGCGTTTCGCGGAAAACCACTTCCTCAGGTCGTATGGTATGCCTTTAAGAAACAGACAGGGCACTCTGGATCACATATAAGAATTCTACTGAATATATCTTTCAATTATAATACATAAAATGTCAAACAGATGAATAAAAACAGAGAAAAATGTGGCCCAATATTTAAATTTACATCAGTGGAGCATAAAAACAGGTGAACCATATTGTCCATTTTAAGATTGTAGTAAAAACTAATGCACATTGCTGGGGGGCTGAGGGGAGAGGGAGGGGGAGGGAGGGGAGGAGGACATAAATAACGGAGAAGTTTATCACCTCTCAATACACTATATATTGTATAGTCTGTTTAAATGGAACCTACTGGGGTGAAATTCTCTCAAACTAAAGCTGAGATGTTGTATTATGTGGTATATTAGAAGAGAACATATTGAGGTATTAACCGATTCCCCTCTGCCGGCACGAAGAACTACGTCCCTGAATGTTGCCATTCCCACTGAAAGGGACGTAGCTATGACGTCCCTGCTGTTTACTAGCCGTGCGCGCGCACAGGCGTGCTCCGACGATGTCCCTCAACAGCCCAGTAATTAGTGATTAGGAACAGGTGCTCCTGTCACTAATCAACACATCTGATCACTTGAATGATGACTGTTTACAAGTGTAAACAGTCATCATTCGGTACAAAAACACTCCGTTGGTTTTAGCGCATCGCGGGCATGCCCGCCCGCGCATGCGCGATCCAGTGACGTCACATGGCAGCCCTCTGATTGGTAGTTAGGAACAAGTGTTCCTAACTCTAATCTTGTCGTCCAATCTTATGAATGATGACCGTTTACAAGTGTAAACAGCCATTCATTCACAGGTGTAAATAAAAGAAAAAAACGTGTAGTGTGCGATCTGTGCACGTGCATCGTGCCCGCGCGCCGTGCACGCGCGCCGTGCACGCGGATCGTGCATGCAAACACCCCGAATCCCCCCTACCCCCATATAGTGCTTACAATAGTCCTGTCACTGACTGTCAGGAGCTCACAATCTAATCCTAGTAATGTCCCACCATATCATTATTATAGACTACACACCAGCCCGATTTTTTCCGATTGATTATCTTTCCATAGAAGTGAACGGAAATCAATCGGAAAATCGAACAAAAGTCAGATCGGACATGTTGGAAAAAAATTATCTGGCAGGTAAATCTGCTAGAAAATTGTATGGTGTATACCTCGCATTTTCATACCATACAGATTTACCTGCCAGATCGATTTTTTCCAGCATGTCCAATCCAAATTTCGATCGATTTTCTGATCGATTTCCGTTCACTCCTATGGAAATCGATTGGAAAAATCGATCAAAATTTAGATCGGACATGTTGGAAAAAAAATGATCTGGCAGGTAAATCTGCCAGAAAATTGTATGGTGTATACCTCGCATTTTCATACCATACAGATTTACCTGCCAGATCGATTTTTTCCAGCATGTCCAATCCGAATTTTGATCGATCTTCTGATCAATTTCCGTTCACTCCTATGGAAATCGATTGGAAAAATCGATCAAAATTTAGATCGGACATGTTGAAAAAAAAAAATGATCTGGCAGGTAAATCTGACAGAAAATTGTATGGTGTATACATCGCATTTTCCTACCATACAGATGTACCTGCCAGATCGATTTTTTTCCAGCATGTCCAATCCGAATTTCGATCGATTTTCTGATCGATTTCCGTTCACTCCTATGGAAATCGATTGGAAAAATCGATCAAAATTTAGATCGGACGTGTTGGAAAAAATCGATCTGGCAGGTAAATCTGCCAGAAAATTGTATAGTGTGCACCGATCATAATGTCCTACCATATTATTATGTATTTGTAATGTGCTGCAGAAGATGTCAGTGCTATATAGAGTACATAGTCATGTCACTGACTGTCCTCAGAGGAGCTCACAGTATAATCCCTACCATAGTCATAGCCTAATGTCCTACCATATTATTATGTCCCACCTCCACATGACCCTTGTGACTGACAACCCTGTGATTGGTGGGTGGGGAGCTTGTGTTCCTAACACCAATCAGATGTCAGATGGAATGAATGATGGCTGTCACAGCCAGTGAACAATCACCATTCATTCAATGTTTGTAAATATAACAAAGTGACCTCATACTGTTACTATACCTTCAGATCACTCTGCCTCGGTGATCTGAAGGTAATAGATACTACAGAAAACTACTTTTTATCTACATTACTACTTATCCTATCTACTTTGCCCAATCAATACCCCCTCACCTCCCTGTGCCAACCCCTCTTTCTACTTAGTTCTTCTCTCCCTCAGCATATATTTTTTTTCTCCAGCTATACCTGCTGTATAGCTTCTGTATACAGTACACTGTATACTATATATACTTTCCCCTACATAGTCATAGAAAATTTCCCCTGCCTGACTTTACCTACTTTGTCAGAGCTTTTTGATTGACACCCTGCCTGTCTTTTCCAACTTTGTCAGAGCTAAGCAGCCTGTCCAACTTTTTTTTTTACACAATATGGCAAAGAGGCTGTATAGTGCCGAAGAGGCTTGTGCTATCTTGCAAAATAGTGACAGCAGTGATCTGGAGGAGTCAGATACTGAGTGGCTTCCTATTGAGGACTCAGAGTCTCTGACTAAAACTGAAAGCAAAAAGCTTGGCTCAAGGGATGACTTTCAATAGATCGCAGCGAGGTAGCTGCTCTGCTACGCACGAAACCCTGACCCAGAATCAGGTCGTCTACGAATGATTTAGCACCGGGTTCCCAGGGGAGGGGAACCCCCCGCCCGGTCCCCGCTTCCTCCGGGCGGGGGGTAGAGACAAAAGCTTGGCTCAAGGGATGACTTTTAATAGATCGCAGCGAGGTAGCTGCTCTGCTACGCACGAAACCCTGACCCAGAATCAGGTCGTCTACGAATGATTTAGCACCGGGTTCCCAGGGGAGGGGAACCCCCCACCCGGTCCCCGCTTCCTCCGGGCGGGGGGGAGACAAAAGCTTGGCTCAAGGGATGACTTTCAATAGATCGCAGCGAGGTAGCTGCTCTGCTACGCACGAAACCCTGACCCAGAATCAGGTCGTCTACGAATGATTTAGCACCGGGTTCCCAGGGGAGGGGAACCCCTTACGAATGATTTAGCACCGGGTTCCCAGGGGAGGGGAACCCCAAACTACGAATGATTTAGCACCGGGTTCCCAGGGGAGGGGAACCCCAAACTACGAATGATTTAGCACCGGGTTCCCAGGGGAGGGGAACCCGGTGCTAAAACTGAAAGCGACTCCGGTTCTGAATCTGATGGTCCACCACCAGGTCAAGGGAGAAGAGAGGCGCAACTGAGGGGCACTGATCCTGCCAACAGTGACACTGACTCTGCCAGCGAAGGGCCTACACCTCACCCAGATAGGGGTACAGCGAGCAGTGATGCCACTACCAATGACAATCTGAGAGGTCAGAGGGTGCCCAGGGCAAGGCAGACCAGGCCATCCAGGATACCACAGAGGCAACCGGTACCAAGGGACCTCAGCCACCCACAGTGGTCACCTTCAAATATGGAGGCCCCAAATGTCCCTCCATTTACTGCCAGAAGCGGCATCTTGGTAGATACCACCGATATGCAGCCGCTTCAGTTTTTTCAGCTTTTTGTTTCTGACACATTTCTTCAGTTTATCTGTGACCAGACAAACATCTATGCCCAGCAATGCATAGCGAACAGGCCAACCTCACCATTCGCAGCAAAATGGAAGCCCACAAGTCCCCCTGAACTAAAAGTGTTTTTTTGGATTGACTTTGAATATGGGGATTACCAAGAAGCCAGAGCAACAGCAATACTGGTCAAAAGATCCATTGCATTACTCCCAAATGTACTCAACAGCAATGACCAGACAAAGGTAAGAAATGCTGGTCAGCTGCTTACATTTCAATAATAATGCTAACCAAGTCAGCAATGATGACCCAGCCCATGACAGACTTTTTAAATTAAGGCCCCTAATTGACCATTTGAACAAGTGCTTTCCTGAAAAATACACCCCAGACAGACAGATTGCCATTGATGAATCTCTAATTCCTTTCCACGGTAGGCTAGGGATCAAACAGTATATTCCTAGTAAAAGATCCCGATATGGTATCAAAGTTTATAAACTTTGTGAAAGTGGGACAGGGTATACCTATGCCTTCAGAATTTACGAAGGGAAAGACAGCCTCATACAGCCTACTGGATGCCCGCCCTACATGGGTGCAAGTGAAAGAATAGTGGTGGACCTGATGAACCCTATACTACACCTAGGGTATCACTTGTACATGGACAATTATTATACTAGCATTCCACTTTTCAAATTTTTATTCTCTGCACAGACACCAGCCTGTGGTACTGTAAGGCAAAACAGAAAGGGCCTGCCACCACAGGTCCTGAACAAAAAACTTGACAGGTATGAGTCCTACAGTCACTGCAGCAGTGAGCTCCTTGCGCTTAAGTACAAGGACAAAAGGGATGTCCTGCTTTTGACTACCATCCACACAGAAGATACTACAACAGCAAGGTCTGGAAGAGAGATGGTAGTGAAACCAGTTGCCTTAAAAGATTACACCAAGTACATGGGGGCTGTGGACATGGCCGATCAAATGTTGGCTTATTATATGGTAGAACGCAAACGAAAAGCCTGGTACAAGAAAGTGTCATTGTACCTCATGCAGATGTGCCTACACAACGCATTTGTGTTGTTCAAAAAAGCAGGCAACAAGGACCCTTATCTGAAATTTCAGCAGCTGGTCATAAAATCGCTTATTTTTGAAGGTGGACAACCTACCACAGACCCACTGGCTCTAGAGGATGTCACAAGATTTGAGGGCAATCATTTTCCCTACCCGCTCCCTCCTACTACAGGAAAGCAGTATCCCCCAAAAAAATGCAGAGTGTGCCGTAAGCATGGCATTAGAAAGGACTCCCGATACCACTGTCCAAAATGTCCATCTAAACCAGGACTATGCCAAAACCCCTGCTTTGAGCTCTACCACACAGTCCTCCAGTACTAGTTTTTTTTTTTCTTCACTTTTTTCAATGCACATTTTTGCTTTTTTGCTTTGCTCTGTTGATCTAACGGCTTCTAAACTTGGCTTGGATGACGACCACCCTCTGGCTTCTGATCTTGGCATGGATGACGACCACCCCCTGGCTTCTGACCTCGGCATGGATGATGACCACCCCCTGGCTTTTGACCTTGGCATGGATGACGACCACCCCCTGGCTTCTGACCTTGGCATGGATGACGACCACCCCCTGGCTTCTGACCGTTGCATGGATGTCGACCACCCCTGGCTTCTGACTGCTGGCTTGGATTACAACTGCCCTCTGACCTCTGCCATGGATTACAACCACCCTCTGCCATGGATTACAAATTACCACCACCCTCTGAACTATGCCATGGATTACAATCACCCTCTGCTTCTGAACTCTGGTATGGCTGATGACCGCCCTCTTACTTGGCCAGCAACCATCCTCCAGCCTCTGGCATTGGCATGGCTCCTGATCATCCTGCAGCCCCTACATTTCTACAGTGGTGAGTATTAATGAGTTTGTATTTATGTAAATACACCTTGCTGTACTCCCATGTAGTATGAGAGCTTGCCTATACAATCTGTTCATAGTATATATAATCTGTTGGCCCTCATACTATATGGAGGTGGTAAAACTGCCCAATCATTGGTCAATAAAAATTCAATGTGTGTACCAGGCTTTATTCTATTCTACCGTCTTCTTAAAAAATAGTATAGGCCTTGAAAAAGCCATTGGTGCTACTTGTGGTTAACAGCCTGCTGTGTACCCAGAATAGGTTTTTGATTATGTATATGATGTATCATTTTAACCGTGAGAAGCGCGAGAATTGATTTTGGGGTGTCTGGGCCTGAGGCCTATGTCATGTGAATTGTTTTTTAGTGCCAAAGTGAAAAAAACGGGAAAAAATACCATTTTCAAAGATATCATGCAATATCAGCAAAACCGCATAAGTCCAAATGTTACAAAATATGTATATCTGAGTAAGCGTGGGTCTCTAGTGTTCAGAATATTGACTTTTATGGCCTGTATTGAATGTTCTGACACTCCAAGGGCTTTGCTAAGAAAGAAGGACTGCATTACTTTTGATGAAAAAAATGGCCTTGAAAAACTCATTGGTGCTACTTGTAGTTAACTGTCTGTTGTGTGCCCAAAAAGCTATCTGATTATGTATATGATGTATCATTTTAACCGTGAGAAGCGCGAGAATTGATTTTGGGGTGTCTGGGGCCCGAGGCCTATGTCATGTGAATTGTTTTTTAGTGCCAAAGTGAAAAAAACGGGAAAAAATACCATTTTCAAAGATATCATGCAATATCAGCAAAACCGCATAAGTCCAAATGTTACAAAATATGTATATCTGAGTAGGCAGGGGTCTCTCATTTTCAGAATGGTGACATTTGTGACCAGTATTGAATATTCTGACACTCCAGGGGCTTTGCTAAGAAAGGACTGTATTACTTTTGGTTCCAAAATGGCCTTGAAAAACTCATTGGTGCTACTTGTGGTTAACAGGCTGCTGTGTGCCCAAAAAGCTATCTCATTATGTATATGGGGTATCATTTTAACCGTGACAAGTGAGAGAATAGAATTTGGGGTGTTTGAAAGCTGAGGGCTTCTCCATCAAACTTGGAGAAGGACTTAGGAGTACTCATCGACAACAAGTTAAATAATCGTACTCAATGCCAAGCCGCTGCAGCTAAAGCGAACAAAATTTTGGGATGCATTAAAAGGGAAATAAAAACTCGAGATGCTAGCATAATATTGCCCCTGTTTAACTCTCTAGTAAGGCCACATCTGGAATATGGAATTCAGTTCTGGGCACCACATTACAAAAAAGATATTGCAGTTTTAGAGCAGGTGCAGAGACGAGCTACAAAATTGATACGTGGGATGGAAGGTCTCGCTTACCAAGAAAGGTTAGATAAACTGGGTTTATTTAGTCTAGAGAAAAGACGCCTTAGAGGAGATCTAATTAACATGTATAAATACATCAGAGGGCAATATAATAGCTTGGCGGATGAGCTTTTTGTCCCTAGGCCTTCTCAAAGGACTAGAGGACATGATCTGCGCATGGAGGAAAAACGTTTTAGCCATTTATTTAGGAAAGGGTTCTTTACAGAGTGATTAAGATGTGGAATGCATTGCCACAGGAAGTCGTTATGGCAAACTCTATACCTGCATTTAAAGGGGGCTTAGATGCTTTCCTTGCGTTGAAAGACATCCATGGCTACAATTACTAGGTTATGCCTAATGATGTTGATCCAGGGATTTTATCTGATTGCCTTCTGGAGTCAGGAAGGAATTTTTCCCTTTTGGGGCTAATTGGACCATGCCTTGTGGGGGTTTTTTCGCCTTCCTCTGGATCAACAGGGGTATGTGGGGGACGGGCTGGAGTTGTACTTTGTACTGGTTGAACTCGATGGACGTATGTCTTTTTTCAACCAAAATAACTATGTAACTATGTGATTTTTTTTAGTGCCAAAATTAATCAAAAGCAATAAAGTTATTTGCCTATCCGCTGTACTAAAATAAAACACTTGCAAAAATCCCCAAAAGTGCCAGAATTGAAAATAAAATACATAAATAGTTACCTTAGGAACTCAGCTTTTTAAATATGTATGTCATGAGAGTGTATTACTTTTATATTTGCAAATAAGAGCTTGTAATTACTGATCGAGTACAATAAGAAAACCAAAAACACAAAATGGAAAAAATACACCTTTATTTCTAAATGAAATATTGTCACCATACATTATGCTAGGGACATAATTTAAACAGCGTAATAACCAGGGCAAATGGACAAATAAAATATGTGGGTTTTAATTACAGTAGCATGTATTATTTTACAACAATATTAGGTAAAATCTGAGAAATAATGCATTTTTTCATTTTTTTTCTCCTTATCCCCTTAAAAATGCACATAAAATAAAATAATCCTTAGCAAAAAGTACCATCCAAAGAAAGCCTAATTTGTGGCGAAAAAAAACAAAGTATAGATTATTTCAGTGTGATAAGTAGTGACAAAGTTATTGGCAGATGAATGGATGCAGCGCTGAAATATGAAAATTGCTCTGGTTTTTAAGGGGAAAAACGCCTCCGAGGTGAAGTGGTTAATAGGAGTAACGACCTTGCTGGGTCTAAAAATAATGGTGTACAGGGCATACACTGTAACTAGAGGCAATAATACTATGAGGGAGAATGTTGGACAGTAATAACTCGATCCTATGGGTGGATACTGGGTAGGGAGGCTGCTGTGAATGACTGTAGACCGCGGGGTTATGGGGTGAACCCACAGTGGCACGATAATGGGGGAGTGTTAAAGAAAGAAAGAGAATCTGCTTACCAATCGACAGAATCCAGTAATCCTGGGCGCCTGTATGGCCGGCGTTCTGCCGGTTCGGATTATGAAGGGAAGAGTGGAAGAGGGGAGTGCCTGCGCCCACGTCACCGCGCTGAGCGTGGCGCGTGACATCACTTCCGGGTTATGCGTTCCATAGGGGAAGAGAGGTGGGGATTGTACACGTCAATGCACTGTGTGCCGTGGACAATGCGCACGCAGCGCATGACATAAGGAGGTGGGTGTAGGCTTGGACGGGGCGCACAGTCTGGTAGGGCGTATGCCCAGGGAAAAGAGAGTACTAAATATAGTCCTCACGGAGTCTCCATGTTGCTGGAGACCCCAGTGTAAAACAAAGTAACATCTTAAGTCAGCACATTGGGTTGAAAAAAATAATAATACAGGGGGACAATTATAAAAACAAAAAAAAACTAAAAACATACAATTCTTCAAAACAGACCTTTCAGGTAACCATAATACCACAGGACCAGTGTGGTATCTGACAAAATGTGGAAAACTTCAAGGGGGCCGAATACTTTTGCAAACCACTGTAGATAAGTGCATTGTGTGAAGAAAGAACAGTTTAAAAATCACATTATTGCAGCAATCATATATGTATATATATGCTCTGCTATTACTCATAAATATTATGAATCAATACATTCTTAACCACTTGCTGACCACCCATAGCCAATTGGCGGCACCTGGGGGACTAATTAGCCGGGGATCGTGCGCAGTGATGCACGCGCATCTACCGGCATTAGGCTCCGCCCACCCATGACGTCAACCCGCCGGCTGTTTAGAAGTGCCGGCGGGTTGTTAACCCCTCGATCGCAGCATGCAAAGTGTATAATACACTTTGTAAGGTATACAAAGTGTATTATATAGGCTGCCTCCTGCCCTGGTGGTCCCAGTGATGGAGGGACCATCAGGGCAGGTTGCAGCCCCCCTAGTAAGCACACACAAACACTGATCCTGCCCCCTGATCGCCCACAGCACCCCTCAGACCCCCCCCCCCCTTGATCACCCCCTTAGACCCTTGTTTGCACCCAATCACCTCCCCTAATCACCCATCAATTACCCCCTGTCACTATCTGTCAACGCTACATTTTTGATCAGGTCCTAAACTGCCCCCTGGGGGCTCCTGATCACCCCCCACACCCTCAGATCCTCCCCAGATCCCCCCCCCGTGTACTGTATACATCTATTCTCCCCTGTAATCACCCACTGATCACCTGTCACTGCCACCCATCAGATCAGACCCTAACCTGCCCCTTGCGGGCACCTGATCACCCGCCCACACCCTCAGATTACCCGCAGATCCGCCCTCAGATCACCTTCCAAGTGCATTGTTTACATCTGTTTTCCCCTCTAATCACCCACTGATCACCCTTCAATCACCCCCTGTCACCACCTGTCACTGCTACCCATCAGATCAGACCCTAATCTGCCCCTTGCGGGCACCCAATTACCCACCCACACCCTCAGATCGCCCTCAGTCCCCCCCGATCACCTCGCCAGTGCATTATTTACATCTGTTCTCCCCTCTAATCACCCACTGATCACCCATCAAGCACCACCTGTCACTGCTACCCATCATACCCATCAGATCAGACCCTCATCTGACCCTCATCAACCAAATCAACCGCACACACCCTCAGATCGCCCTAAGGACACCCCCCCCCCCCCCGATCACCTCGCCAGTGCATTGCTTCCATCTATTCTCCCCTCTAATCACACCCTGATCACCTATCAATCACCCCGTCACCCCCTGTCACCACCTGTCACTGCTATTCATCAGATCAGGCCCTAATCTGCCCCTTGCGGGCACCCAAACACCCGCCCACACCCTCAGATCGCCCTCAGACCCCCCCTTATCACCTCCCCAGTACATTAGTTACATCTGTTCTCCCCTCTAATCACCCACTGATCACCAATTAATCACCAATCAATCACCCCCTGTTACTGCTACCCATCAGATTAGACCCTAATCTGCCCCTTGCGGGTACCCAATTACCTGCCCACACCCTCAGATCGCCCTCAGGACCCCCCCCCCCAATCACCTCCCCAGTGCATTGCTTGCATCTATTCTCCCCTCTAAGTACACCCTGAGACACCTATCAATCATCTCCTGTCAGCCCCTAGCACACCTGCCCATCAGATCAGGCCCTAATTTGCCCCGTGTGGGCTCCTGATCACTTGGCGAAACCCTCAGATCCCCCTCAGACCACCTTCCGATCACTTCCCCAGTGCATTGATTGCATCTATTCTCCCCTCTAATCACCCCGAGACACCCATCAATCACCTCCTGTCACTCCCCCTCCCCCCAGCACTCCTATCCCTCAGATCAGGCCCTAATCTGCCCCCTGCATGCTTTTGATCACCCGGCCAAACCCTCACTCACCCCACCGCAGTGACAGAATTTTTTTTATTTTCTGACCACTGCTGGTCTCTACCACTTAATTGTGGCTGAGACCAACCGTTATGCCACACAATATGCAACCGCCAATCCAAGAAGCTATCATGCCCAGCCTTTTCGGTGGAAACCACTCCCAAGTTTCTGAACGTAAATTTTTTTGGGGCCTTCTCCTTAACACGGGTCTAGTCAAAATTAATGTATTGCGGGGCTTATTGTTCTACTGTAACGTTTGCGGAATCGTTTTCGTGGTCAGCGCACGAGATGTGCACTGACACAGCGAAAACCTTCCACAAGCGTATAATTGGGTGAACCCCGGCTAGGTGCAATGCACCAGCAGAGGGCAATTCCCACCGGCAGATGGCGCTGTGGAGCGCAGACGAGTACAATCGCTGCACGGCCACAGATGCCAGATGGGGATTGTACAGATCAAGACAATGCGGGGCTGAACAGCCCATAAAGAGAAAGAGCACAGGGACAGGACGAATGTGTGTTCACCAATCTAGTCGCGACCCTGCGACGGTGAACACACATCAGCAGAAACAAAAGTAGGAACGCGATCGCGAGAAAGGCGATCGCCAGAAGTGACACAAGACAGACTAGAATAGAACACAAGAGGAGCAAAGGCACAGCAAATAATACAATGAGAATGATAAAGAAAATAACAATCGCTAACTAAACGCGAACACCGCACTCATTTGCAACAGCGAACGCGTTTATAGCGTGGTCTCCGCGTGTTAAGCACAACAGAGACAAGCACGCCTAACTAACCACCGACAGACAAACATGAAACAAAGAACGTAAACGCTTGCTTAACGGTTACCTCACCGAGCCTACAGCAAGCGCCTGTATCAGACAAGACAAACGAGAAACAGGAACTAGGCAGAAAGGATCCACCGCTCTTCCACCAGAGCAAGTGTGATCCAAGCAGGAACACAGATCAGAAAGATCCACAGCCGCTAATGCTAGTGGCTAATGCGATCTAAACAAGACAGATCAGATGAGGTAGCCGGAAGCAACCGCAGCTCCAGCTTACACTCCAGAAACTAGATCAGAAGGATCCATAGCCACTAACGCTAGTGGCTATTGCGTTCCAGGCAAGACAGATTAGACGAGGTAGCCAGAAGCGACCGCAGCTCCAGCTTACACTCCAGAAACTAGATCAGAAGGATCCACAGCCACTACCGCTAGAGGCTATTGCGATCCAGACAAGACGGATCAGAAGGGGCTACCAGTAACTACCGCAGCGCCGGTTAGCACCCCAGACAAACAGAACGATTTCCTGTCGACCACCGCTGGGACAGGACAATCGCAACAGACAAAGAAACAGATATGCAATCCTAACTGCACTAGGGAAACTGCCGAGTGCAGTCCCAAGAATTACTCTAAGATAACTTTAACAAGAAGTAGCTTGGCTGACACTCTAGGAGTGTTTACTACAAACCCTGAAGGAATGACCAGCCAAGGACTCTGGGAAACCTAGCTCTTTATACTTCCAGTCATCAAAGGAGGCAGGTAGGGGATTTGCATAACGAATGTATGCAAATTCCTTAGCAGCAGAACAGACCAGAAACTTGCAATGGAAAGACAGGTCTTTCTTCCAGAGACTTGCAGCCCACAGACTAGAGGAATGGTCAAATAGCTGTCTGCCAGTGCAGCCAGTTGAGCGGATCATCACAGTACCCCCCTCTTTAGGGACGGATTCCAGACGTCCCTCAAAACTGGTATTTCCACAAAACTCTAACTGAAGACTCATGCAGGTTGGGACAGCCCGACAAGGCCCAATTCCAGAATCAGTCCACCCGAAACCGACCTCATCGGAAGCAGAAGCCACTGAAACATGCCCATCAGTACTACAAGTCTCAGTGTAACACCCATCAGGACTGTGAATGCCAGAGAAGAAGCCATCGACACCCTCCAGACAATACCCACCACCTTCCAGGGAGCGTCCGAAAATACCAAATCTGCCACAATACCTGTTCGAAGTGTCCCTTTCAACACAAAAGCCACTATTGATCCTATCCAGGGTACCAAGCAAAATTTCTCCCGGAATCTCCCAGAACCCTTTGAAGCTCCACAGAGATCCCAAGAGGCCAGAACGCTCACCAGGCCCACATGGAGAACTACCAAGAACCCCTATGGAGCCTATGATGACTCTGGACTCAAAATTACCAGGACACCCACCAAGATCAGGACTTTCAGGGACCACCTCTGGGCATGCAAGCAGGCAGGCAACATCAGAGCATGTCTCCACCAAGGAAGCATCAGAGTATGCTGGTAACCGAGGCACACTTGGGCTTTCTGGGTCACAGAGCACATTGGGGTACACCAGCACAGGAGAAACCTCAGGACATGTCGGGGAACTGCCAACCTCAGAGTCCGACACGACAAGACCAAAACCAGTACCGGGCAGAAAAAAGTTTATTAAAAGATAAGAAAACAAGGCAAATGTTTTAACAATAATCTATAAGCGTTAGCAAATAGATCCAAAATGAGAAATGCAACATGAGTCCATACAGTTATTCGTTAGTTTCAACATCTATCAATGCCAAACTGTCAGTATTAAGCATATTTTATCTTAATATTTTAAGGTATTCCTGATTATATAAAAACTAAGATGAAGCAGTTGCAGTTGACAGCTTGTATGCAACACAGGGTAATATCATAAGAATGGTCACAAGTTTCAAGAGGCAATAACCTATGATATAGTGGTCGTATTTCGGCCTTTATTCAACTCTGGGTAATAGATGAGACAGAAAAGAGATCTGGCTGCAGGAATTCTAGGTAAGATAAGATGTAGCTTGGAGGACAGTTGAAGAGAGTAATGAGTGATTAAGAGCATGTATTTATTGAACCATTATAAGCTTATATTTTTGGGAAACTTGAAATTCGCTCCAAAGAGCCCATGTGTAATTGAAGCGATCTGTTTTATCAGAGGCACAGGCAATAATTCTCTCCATAGACTCCACAGACTCCACCCTTCTAATCCAGGAATATTTGTTTGTTTCCAGAAAGTAGGAATAAGCGCTCTTGCTGCATTGAGCAAGTGGATTACTAGTGATTTTTTTGTAGGATTTGGTTGAGCCTGGGGTGTCATGGAGAAGAAGCGAAGCAGGTGCAAAATCGACCTTTTCCCATGTTATTTCTTCAATTAGTGTGTGAATCTGTGTCCAAAACCTCTGGATAATTGGACATTCCCAAAAAACATGTAGGAGTGAGCCCTCTGACTGATTGCATCTCCAACATAGGGGTGAGCATGATGGGAAAATTCTGTGTAGCAACTGTGGTGTTCTGTACCATCTGGTAATAAGTTTGTAACCTAGCTCTTGTACATTGACACTCATGGACCCCTTGTGATTAAGGGAGAGAATTTTTTGCCATTGATCGGTGGAGTATTGTCTTTTTAGGTCATTTTCCCATTCTGTCTGAAATCTCAATTTTCCGGGTTGTGGGTTTGTGAGAAGTATTTGGTAGAGTTGGGATATTAGGTGTCTATGAGGTCCCTTACTGCAAATTAACCTTTCAAATAAGGATAGCGGTGTAGACCAATTTACTTTATTAATAAAGGTTTGTAAAAAATGGCGAATTTGAAAAAATTGCCACTGAGAGAGTTGACAGTCATTTCTTAAGGTATTGATTTCTGTAAGGGATTTGATAGCACCATTTCTGACAAAGTCTTGTGCTCTAGGGCAGTTGTCGTTTGGCCAATTCTGAAGAAAAGGTATATCTAGTCCCGGAGGGAAGGCGGAGTTGTTGGAAAGAGTAGTGAGTCTGCCAGGGAAGGATGCCAAGCCCCTTTGTGGTAAAACCTTACGCATGTTTTTAATGGAGGCTTCAATTAGGGGGTTTTACCACTGTGTGCGTGTTGCGGTCGGAAAATCAGCCCAGCCCAGGTTAGGAGTTGGGATTTCGGAGTTTTCTCCCTCTACTTGTGCCCATTGTTTGGGTGATAAGTTATTGGACCATTCTACGGCTCTACTTAGTTGGGAAGCCAGGTGGTACGTATACAGGTCAGGAAGCGCCATTCCGCCCAATTCCTTGGGAAGTATTAAGGTAGATTGTTTAGTTCTTGGAGGTTTCCCTCCCCAAATGAATTTGTTAATGGCGGATTGGATGTCCTTGATATAGGAGTGTGGTAGCGTTATTGGAAGACATTGACTAATGTAGAGGAATCTTGGAAGTAAGGTCATCTTAATGGAGGCTATCCTTCCAAACCAAGATAAGTTCTTTTGGGTACCGCATGATGACAGGTCTGCTTTAAGTTTTTCACTTAAGGGGATAAAATTACTTTTAAAGATGTTGTTTAAATTATGAGGGATGTCTATGCCTAGATAGTGTAGTGAGTCTCGTGACCAGGAGAAAGCAAATGTGGACTGACAGTGGTTTACTGTCTCTGCATCAAGCGAGATGTTTAACGCTCTTGATTTGTGGAAGTTGATTTTAAGGTTAGAAAGGAATCCAAATTTTTCAAACTGTTTCATTAGATTAGGGATTGATGTTAAGGGGTCCTGTAGAAAAAATAATAAGTCATCAGCGAACGCTGCCACTACATGTTTAGAAGATTTCGTTTGTATTCCTCTAATTGAGGCATCTGCTCTAACAGCGTTAAGAAAGGGTTCAAGAGTCACTATGTAGAGAAGGGGAGAAAGGGGACATCCTTGCCGGGTGCCGTTAGTGATGGTAAGTTTGTCGGAAAGCAAGCCGTTGGCCTTTACTTTAGCTGAGGGGTTGGAATACAGCAAGTTTATCCAGTTTAGGAGATTAGGACCTAGACCTAAATGTGACAGGGCAGCACGAGAGAAATCCCATGCCACCCTGTCAAATGCTTTTTCAGCATCTGTTGAAAGAATAAACGCTTTAAGCTTTAGCTTTTTAACTAAGGCTATGACACCTACTGTTCTCATCACGTTGTCTTTCGCCTCTCTTCCCGGCACAAACCCTGATTGGTCAGTTTTAATATGATCAGGAATATATGGTAGGAGTCTGTTCGCCAAGATCTTGGCAAAGATCTTGGCGTCAAGGTTCAGGAGGGAGATAGGTCTATAGTTGGGGCAGAGCTTGGCATCCTTCCCCGGCTTAGGAATCACCGTTATATGAGCCTCCAAGAACTGAGGGGATGGGATTGTGTCTGAAGTAATTGCATTAAAAGCTGAAGTGAAAGCTGGTGCCAAATTTTTGGCGAATGATTTGTAGTATTGAGAGCTAAACCTGTCTGGGCCAGGTGCTTTTCCAGATTTCAAGCTTTTAACAGCCATTAAGAATTCATCTGAGGGGATTGGGGCTTCAAGGTCTTTTAATTCGTCTGGAGTGATCTTTAAAGGCGAGGAGTATTTGGATAGATATTCTTCAATTTTATTAGCTCTAGATTGGTGGGGCCTTTTTTCTGGGTGTGTATCCTGTAGATTTTTTAGTATATTATAGAATCTGCGGAATTCCTCTACTATCTCCTCGGATTTAGCTAGTTTGTTTTGTTTAGAATCAATAATAGTGGGGATATGAGAGTGCAACATTTTTCGGCGGAGTGCCTTTGCTAGGTATTTCCCACTTTTGTTTCCCAGTTCGTAGAAAATCCTCTTCCCGGACAGGGTTTTTTGTTTGGCTTCAGTAGATAATAGGGAGTTTAATCTAGCCCTGCGCTCGGTAAGGGTTTCTAGGGTTTGTGTAGCAAGGGATTGTTTATGGAGCTTCTCTAAATTACAGACCTCTTCTGAAAGTTTGAATATGTCTTCCTCTCTTTCCCTTTTTAGCCTGACTCCTATCTGTATGAGACGTCCCCTGATGACTGGCTTATGGGCTTCCCAAATAGTGAGAGCAGGTGTGTCAGTGTTTGTATAATCAAGGAAATAGTTGTCTAAGGCTGTTGAGATAGTATTTATTCTGGATTTGTCGGCTAGCAGGTGGGGATTAAGTCTCCAGCACCAAGATTTACTTAGTCTCAGGAAAGCTTACAGTCAGAGAGATGGGAGAGTGATCAGATATTGTCTTAGTGCCGATCGTGGAGGTATGTATGAGATTCAAGTCTCTTTGTGTGACAAAGAAATAATCAATACGTGAATATTTCTGGTGGATGGAAGAAAAAAACGTGTAGTCTTTTTCGTGAGGATGGGATATTCTCCAAGGTTCCATGAGTGTCAATTTTTGCAAATTAGTTCTAATAAATGTTAAAGCTCTGTAGGATAGAGTAGTTGAACCATTAGAACAGTCAGTCAGAGGTTGTAGAGGGATATTGAAATCACCCCCTAAAATCAAAATGCCTGATGTAAAGTAGGAAAGGCGATTGAGAGTTGATGCAATATAGGAAGGCTGTTGCTTGTTAGGAGCATATATTGTAGCTAGTGTAAAGATTCTATTGTTAAGCTTTCCCTTTACAAACAAGAATCTTCCATCCGGATCTCTCTCAATCTACTCAACTTGAAAAGGTACATTTTTATGAACAAATATCGACACGCCCTTAGATTTGGTAGTTTGGGATGTTGCGTGTATGGCAATTGGATAGTAGCCATCAAATCTTGAAGGAATATGGCTTGCTCTGAAGTGGGTTTCTTGCAGAAAAGCAAAATGAGCTTTTTCTTTTTTGAGGTAATCAAATACTATTGTTCTTTTAGTGGGAATGTTTAGGCCATTCACGTTAAGTGAAAGGAATTTCCACTTTACTCGAGTCTGGTAGGTATTTGTAGCGTCAGGCATCTTGTGTAGAGGTAGATTTCCTTGTATTTTAGAAAGTGATAGGACTAGATTCCTATGTGGTGAGGATGAGAGGGTAGGCCGAGTTGGGAAATGAAAGGAGGAAGATGAGGATAGTGAAAAGAGAATTTGAGAATAGAGTGAGAGAAAAGTGACAGACATCCAGAGTTGAAGAGTCCTATGCTGCATCAGGAGGACTGTACTGTCGGTGTGACCAAGCTAAGGTTTGTATAGTTTGTTTAGATCTGCGAAGAAAAAAAAAGGATATTCCCAGCGTAAGTGTGATGTGATTGATCAACACTTACTTTAGTACAGGGAAGATTGGTCAGAGTATATATAAATAACACACACACTGTGTGTGTGTGTGTGTGGGGGGGGGGGGGTGTAGAAGACACACAATATCTGTAATGACTGGATACAACTGTGCAAAACAGTCAGACAGATATAAAGTTTTGTTTAAAGCAAAAATATGTATGGGAAGCCGCAGCCTCCGCTTTGAAACTAGCAGGTGAAACTAAACCAACTGATCCTTACTGTATAATATATTTATAGAAAGCAGAACCATGAAATATAATGACCAGCATGCAGTGTAACCACTTAAACTTTAATAGAATGTCCACGTGTGCGCCCCCCGGGAGCGAGCAACCCAAGGGTTATGGTATGGGAGCTGTATGAGTTGAGCGGTCACCCCAGGAGGGAGCACACCCGGACATCGGATCACATAAAGCCTGTAACACTTAAAGGAGCCACAATAGCTCATCAGCCTCTTCTAATCTAATTTTTCCCCGAACATCATTAGGTGCACATCCTATTCCCCCTAACCTTGGATCTGATAGCAGATGGAGATAGTGGGGTTGTTCTGTGGAAGTAGCTTAGATGTGAAAAGGCTGAGCATCGTCTGTGTAGGGTGAGTTCTGCATTTTCATGAAGTAGACAATATAGTTCCGCTCCTATGGCACCCTTTCATTACTGAGGAAAGAAAAAAAGCCCCCGTGGACAGGAGATATGGTGGGGGGGGGGGGGGGTCCAATATTACACCTGCAGGAGATTTGCAGAATGTCTCAGTCTTCACCCGAAGATTCTTGATCTGGAAGCTCTAGGACGGGTCTTTTGTTCCCTTCATCTCCAATACTGCTGGTAGATCTGTGTCTGATGCGGTTAACGTTACCCTGGCTTCGTCGTGCACCCTTATTAGAAGCTGTTTCCGGGCGGGGGAATAGTGGGGTATTTTCCCAGTTCGGAATATCGATGTGATCTATGCCTATGTCGTCACAGATATCAGAAAGGCCTGCTGGGGACCGTAAAGCAATTAGTTTGTCATAGCAGAGCACTGTTAAGGCGAATGGGAAACGCCATCTATAAGAGAGCCCTTTTTCCTTAATAGCTTTTAGAAGAGGTTTCAAGATTCTACGTTTATTAAAGAGAACCCGAGGTGGCCTTGTATTACGTAAGTGGGGCACAGAGGCTGGTTGGTCACACTAACACCAGCCTCTGTTGCCCCATCGTGTGTGTCAAAGACCCCCCTGCTCGCCACTATACCCCCGCAGAGCTGGCGACACGCAGCGTGTCGCCAGCACAATGTTTACTCTAGCGCTGTCTGTCAGCGCCGCTCCGCCGCCTCCTCCGCATCGCCGCTACCCGCCCTCGTCCCTTCCCTCCCGCTGATTGGAGGGAAGGGACGAGGGCGGGTAGCGGCGATGCGGAGGAGGCGTGGGAGCGGCGCTGACAGACAGCGCTAGAGTAAACATTGTGCTGGCGATGCGCTGCGTGTCGCCAGCACTGCGGGGAGTTTAGCGGCGAGCAGGGGGGTCTTTGACACACACGATGGGGCAACAGAGGCTGGTGTTAGTGTGACCAACCAGCCTCTGTGCCCCACTTACGTAATACAAGGCCACCTCGGGTTCTCTTTAAGGGTAATCAGTCTTGAAATAGCTGCACCGGGGTTTCATTGAATAGGATCTCGTCCTGGGTTCTAGCAGCCCGCATGATGTTTTCTTTTGTTTGAAAAGATTCTAGGCAGCAGATAATGTCCCTTGGAAGTTCAGAATCCCCTCCTCGTGGTCTGAGAGCTCTGTGTGCTCTTACAAATGGGATTTGAGCATCTTCTGAATGTTGCAGTAGGTTGTTAAATATGGCCGCCAGGGCCTGTGGGATCTGGTCTGCTCTTACAGATTCTGGTACTCCCTTGACCCTAATGTTGCAGCGTCTTCCCCTGTTGTCAAGGTCCTCTAATTGTCTGGCATGTTCGGCAAGCCTAGTGTCATGTTGATCAGAGGATCGCTGTAGCTTCTCTATGCGAATATCTCTTCGCTTGCCCTCTGACTCTACCACCAAGAGTCTGTTACTGAAGCCCGCCATGTCAGTTCGCATGTCTGCTATGGCGTCTTGGAAAGTGCGTTTGATATCCTCTGCCATGGCATGCATGTCTGTGAGTGTGGGGGATCTGTGTAGCTGGTCTGATTTCTTGCTACTCACACTTGCGGTGGACTCTGGGGAAGACGGCTGCGATGCAGTATTTCCTCCGGCCGGCGCCATCTTTGCGGCCTGCGGGGTCTGTTTGTGTGTTCGGAAGATCTCTGGTACCGTTTTACCGGTATGCGCAGGAGTGGTTCCTGGGTCGGTCAGAGTTCCTTGCTGCTTTCTAGTAGAGCGGACACTCATCCTGGATCAGTTGGATAGCGTGAAAAGGGTAGCTTTAGCGGAGGGTAAGCGGGAGCTCCTGGATTAAGCAGCCATCACCATTGCGCACCAAGCCACGCCCCCCCTCCTAGAAGTTCTGCACCCTTTAGGAGGGACTTGGAAACCTCCAAAACATCAACTAAGACCTCAGAAATGTCATTTTCCAAGTTTTCTATGAAGGATTCTGAACTATCCATGTTACAGGGCTGAACATTAAAATACCTCCTGCAGGCAGGGCAGATGTCCCAGGAATGGTTCTACCATATGCTGAGACTGAATTTCATCATCAAGACAGGGATACATAGGAATATGTAGTGAAACTAGCTCTGACTTTCTGAGTTCCGTTTCACTGCAGGCAGATTCCTCCATAGCTGTCAAACTAGACTGCAATTCTAAAATAGCAGAGAAGCAGGTGAAAATGGTTGCAATACCTAGACAAGCCTCTAGGGTCACTGCAGGAAGTTTTAAACAAGGTAATATTGGCTCATCCAGAGTACAGGGTGGATTCAGAGAACCCTTCTCTGGACACAACAAAGATGCTTCAGTATCAGATTCGCAAACCCAAGGCGCTGTCTCACTCTTAGACTCGGCTAACGATGTTGAATCCGAGGAGTCAGAACGCAAAATTTGCGAAACCAAGATCGCAGTCGATTGCGAAACTGGACATTTCGAAGACAGGGATTCTGAGGTCTCCAGGCTGGATTGCTGGATCTCAGAAAGGCCAGTTGACAATGTACTCTTACAAACATCACCTGAATGAAGTACACGTTGTTCATTCAGAATCATTTTCCACATACAAATCAGCGGACTCACAAAGTCAAATTCACACCCCTTTTCTTTTCTTAAGGCGGAAGCAGAACTTATGCATGCTCTCAAGACAGACTCACTTCTGGCAATGTAGTACTCACAAAACGACTTTGAATTGTTCTCCAATTCATACACCAACGCTTCAAGCTGCTTTTTCTGGAATAGGGGCTCCCATTCACACCTGACTAGGTCTGAGCATTCATACTGAACAATATTAGAAGAAGAAGTTGTGACAACAACACGAGAAACTTTATTAATCACATTAACCCTACTCTTGAAACTGCACAGTCTTGGAATCTTCCCCATAGCAAGATCATAGATGGAGGATCTTAAAGTAGTACTGGGAGAAGATCATTTTTTACATGACAAGGGATCCCACCCATCATCGACAAAACTGACACACTCACGCCGATCACGATCGACAGGAACATCTGAGAAACAGGCATCAGATTTAACACAGGGTAGTATTGTCTCATCAGTGTGAGACTTCCCATGACTGATAAGTTCTTCCTCACATATATCACACAAGTACAATTTCTCACCGGTGCGAGATCTCCCATGAGCTACAGGCAGTAATTCAGGTACAAAAGAGTCCCCACACTCAGAACATGAATAACGTCCTGTGAAGTGAGACCTCAGTGTACAGGTTGGAGAGTCAATACTTTCTTCAGGATCAGACTCGCAAACAGATTGACTCCACACGATCAGAAGATAATTTTTCAAGATTCACGCAGGTGTTTACAATCGAGGCACACCCATTCATTACAGGTTGCACAGTGTCCAAACTCAATTGCTTTACCCCAGAAAGACAGGAATAATCATGTGACAATGGTGTCTCTTTATTGGAAGTAATTGGTTGGTGTGTGTGCAATTCGTCCAAAATAGTCTGCCACACATAAATCACCAGATCCACATCACACTCATCACATTCATCAGAATCAATCAAAAGGTACATAGAGTCGAGACAATCATTCTGGACATCCGCGCTTTTTGCGATATAAAAATCGCAAAAGGCTTTCCAATCAAAATCAAATTCCTCCAACAAGGCCCCAATTTCCCATGAGGCAAATGGCGGTTCAAATAACTCAGTATCTAGATAATCCCCATATGGGTGGGTATCAGGGACGAGCACAGATTTTTTTAACTGCTTTAATATAGTGTGCGATCCTACCTATAATAGGATCCACATATGCTTTCATCTTAGGCAATGACATCTGAAGCAAATCGAAGGTTCCCTCTGCCCTTGGAATTTCGGTTGGGCTGGTTATTCTGTAACGTTTGCGGAATCGTTTTCGTGGTCCGCGCACGAGATGCGCACTGACACAGCGAAAACCTTCCACAAGCGTATAATTGAGTGAACCCCGGCTAGGTGCAATGCACCAGCAGAGGGCAATTCCCACCGGCAGATGGCACTGTGGAGCGCAGACGAGTACAATCGCTGCACGGCCACAGATGCCAGATGGGGATTGTACAGATCAAGACAATGCGGGGCTGAACAGCCCATAAAGAGAAAGAGCACAGGGACAGGAAGAATGTGTGATCACCAATCTAGTCGCGACCCTGCGACGGTGAACACACATCAGCAGAAACAAAAGTAGAAACGCGATCGCGAGAAAGGCGATCGCCAGAAGTGACACAAGACAGACTAGAATAGAACACAAGAGGAGCAAAAGCACAGCAAATAATACAATGAGAATGATAACGAAAATAAAACGCTAACTAAACGCGAACACCGCACTCATTCACAACAGCAAACGTGTTTATAGCGCGATCTCCGCGTGTTAAGCACAACAGAGACAAGCACGCCTAACTAACCACCGACAGACAAACACGAAACAAAGAACGTGAACGCTTGCTTAACGGTTACCTCACCGAGCCTACAGCAAGCGCCCGTATCAGACAAGACAGACAAACGAGAAACAGGAACTAGGCAGAAAGGATCCACCGCTCTTCCACCAGAGCAAGTGTGATCCAAGCAGGAACACAGATCAGAAAGATCCACAGCCGCTAACGCTAGTGGCTAGTGCGATCTAAACAAGACAGATCAGATGAGGTAGCCGGAAGCAACCGCAGCTCCAGCTTACACTCCAGAAACTAGATCAGAAGGATCCATAGCCACTAACGCTAGTGGCTATTGCGATCCAGGCAAGACAGATCAGAAGGGGCTACCAGTAACTACCTCAGCGCCGGTTAGCACTCCAGACAAACAGAACGATTTCCTGTCGACCACCGCTGGGACAGGACAATCGCAACAGACAAACAGATATGCAATCCTAACTGCACTTAACAAGAAGTAGCTTGGCTGAAAATCTAGGAGTGTTTACTACAAACCTGAAGGAACGACCAGCCAAGGACTCTGGGAAACCTAGCTCTTTATACTTCCAGTCATCAAAGGAGGCAGGTAGGGGATTTGCATAACGAATGTATGCAAATTCCTTAGCAGCAGAACAGACCAGAAACTTGCAATGGAAAGACAGGTCTCTCTTCCAGAGACCTGCAGCCCACAGACTAGAGGAATGGTCAAACAGCTGTCTGCCAGTGCAGCCAGCTGAGCGGATCATCACATCTACGCACCCAATACATCACAAGCCCATGTTCTCTGCTGCCATGTCCAGGTCACGATTTGAGAACATCCTGCGCTTCCTGCACTTCAGTGCCAATACAACCTGTCATCTAAGAGGCCAACCTGATTGTGACCGGTTCCAAAAAATTCAGCCCCTCATAGACCACCTGTCATCAAAATTTGCAGATGCTTATACCCCTAAACAGTCATTTTGAGGCATTTGGTTTCCAGACTACTCCTCACGGTTTTGGGCCCCTAAAATGCCAGGGCAGTATAGCAACCCTACAAGTGACCCCATTTTAGAAAGAAGACACCCCATGGTATTCCGTTAGGTGTATGATGAGTTCATAGAAGATTTTATTTTTTGTCACAAGTTAGTGGAAAATGACAGCAGAAATTGATTATATTTTTTTTTCACAAAGTGTCATTGTCCACTAACTTGTGACAAAAAATAAAATCTTCTATGAACTCGCCATACTCCTAACGGAATACCTTGGGGTGTCTTCTTTCTAAAATTGGGTCACTTGTGGGGTTTTTAACTGCCCTGGCATTTTAGGGGCCCTAAACCGTGAGGAGTAGTCTGGAAACAAAATGACATGTGAAATCCTAAAGGTAACCATAGGACTTTGGGCCATTTAGCACACCTAGGCTACAAAAAAAGTGTCACATGTGGTATCACGGTACTCAGGAGAAGTAGTATGTGTTTTCGGGTGTATTTTTACACATACCCATGCTGGGTGGGAGAAATCTCTCTGTAAATGGACAATTGTGTGTAAAAAAATAAAATCTTCTATGAACTCGCCATGTTTCTAAGTGAATACTTTGGGATGCCTTCTTTCCAAAATGGGGTCATTTGGGGGGTATTTATACTATCCTGGAATTCTAGCACCTCATGAAACGTGACAGGTGCTCAGAAAACTCAGAGATGCTTCAAAATGGGAAAATTCACTTTTTGCACCATAGTTTGTAAACGCTATAACTTTTACCCAAATCAATAAATATACACTTATTGGATTTTTTTTTTTATCAAAGACATATAGCACAATACATTTGGACAAAAATATATATAGAAATGTTACTTTATTTGAAAAATGTCGGCACAGAAAGTTGAAAAAAAAATTTTTTTTGACAAAATTCATGTCTTTTTTGATGAATATAATAAAAACTAAAAATCGCAGCATCAATTAAATAGCACCAAAAGAAAGCTGTATTAGTGACTAGAAAAGGAAGTAAAATTCATTCAGGTGGAAGGTTGTATGACCGAGCAATAAACCGTTAAAGCTGCAGTGGTCTGAATGGGAAAAAAGTGTCTGGTCCTTAACTACTTGCCGACCGCCCACTGCACATTGGCGGCGGCAAAGTGGCAGCCCCAGGACCACGTAATGCAGATTAGCGTCGGGGCCTGGGACACTGTGTTGCCGGGGATCGCGCGCTGGGATGCACGCGCATCCGCCGGCAATAGGCTCCGCCCACCCGCGACGACAACCCGCCGGCCGTTCGGAGGCGCCGGCGGGTTGTTAACGCCATGATCGCCGCCATACAAGCGTATAATACGCTTGTCCGAGGGACCACCAGGGCAGGCTGCAGCCACCCTAGTCTGCACCCAAACACACTGATCTCCCCCCCTGCCCCCTGATCGCCCACAGCACCCCTCAGACCCCCCCTGCCCACCCCCAGACCACGGTTTGCTCCCAATCACCCCCCTAATCACCCATCAATCACTCCCTGTCACTATCTGTCAACGCTATTTTTTTTTTAGTACCTAAACTGCCCCTGGGGACTCCTGATCACCCCCCCCCCACCCCTCAGATTCTCCCTAGACCCCCCCCCCCCCCGTGTACTGTATGCATCTATCCCCCCTGATCACCTGTCAATCACCCCCTGTCACTGTCACCCATCAATCAGCCCCTAACCTGCCCCTTGTGGGCAATCTGATCACCCACCCACACCATCAGATCGCCTGCAGACTCGCCGTCAGATCACCTTCCAAGTGCATTGTTTACATCTGTTCTCTCCTCTAAACACCCACTAATTCCCTATCAATCACACCCTGTCACCACCTATCACTGCTACCCATCAGATTAGACCCCTATCTGCCCCTAGGGCACCCAATCACCCGCCCACACCCTCAGAACGCCCTCAGACCCCAGCCCTGATCACCTCGCCAGTGCATTGCTTGCATCTATTCCTTCCACTAATCACACCTTGAGACACCCATCAATCACCTCCTGTCACCACCTGTCACCCCCTAGCACACCTACCCATCAGATCAGGCCCTAATTTGCCCCGTGTGGGTTCCTGATCACTCGGCGAAACACTCAGATCCCCCTCAGACCCCCTTCTGATCACCTCCCCAGTGCATTGATTGCATCTATTTTCCCCTCTAACCACCCCCTGAGACACCCATCAATCACCTCCTGTCAACCCCCTAGCACTCCTATCCATCAGATCAGGCCCAATACAACCTGTCATGTAAGAGGCCACCCTGCTTAAGACCGGTTCCACAAAATTCGCCCCCTTATAGACCACCTGTCATCAAAATTTGCAGATGCTTATACCCCTGAACAGTCATTTTGAGACATTTGGTTTCCAGACTACTCACGGTTTTGGGCCCGTAAAATGCCAGGGCAGTATAGGAACTCCACAAGTGACCCCTTTTTAGAAAAAAGACACCCCAAGGTATTCTGTTAGGTGTATGAAGAGTTCATAGAAGATTTTATTTTTTGTCACAAGTTAGCGGAAATTGTTTTGTATTATTTTGTTTTTCAAAAAGTGTCAATTTCCGCTAACTTGTGACAAAAAATAAAATCTTCTATGAACTCACCATACTCCTAACAGAATACCTTGGGGTGTCTTCTTTCTAAAATGGGGTCACTTGTGGGGTTCCTATACTGCCCTGGCATTTTAGGGGCCCTAAACCGTGAGGAGTAGTCTAGAATCCAAATGCCTCCAAATGACCTGTGAATAGGACGTTAGGCCCCTTAGCTCACCTAGGTTGCAAAAAAGTGTCACACATGTGGTATCGCCGTACTCAGAAGAAGTAGTATAATGTGTTTTGGGGTGTATTTTTACACATACCCATGATGGGTGGGAGAAATCTCTCTGTAAATGGACAATTGTGTGTAAAAAAAAAAAAAAAAAATTGTCATTTACAGAGATATTTCTCCCACCCAGCATGGGTATGTGTAAAAATACACCACAAAACACATTATACTACTTCTCCTGAGTACAGCGGTACCACATGTGTGGCACTTTTTTGCACCCTAAGTGCGCTAAGGGGCCCAAAGTCCAATGAGTACCTTTAGGATTTAACAGGTCATTTTGCGACATTTGGTTTCAAGACTACTCCTCACGGTTTAGGGCCCCTAAAATGCCAGGGCAGTATAGGAACCCCACAAATGACCCCATTTTAGAAAGAAGACACCCCAAGGTATTCCGTTAAAAGTATGGTGAGTTCATAGAAGATGATTAGCGCAGTTAGGGTGCTGAAAAATGTCAGCACAGAAAGTTAAAAAAATCATTTTTTTTTACAAAATTCATGTCTTTTTTGATGAATATAATAAAAAGTAAAAATCGCAGCAGCCATCAAATAGCACCAAAAGAAAGCTTTATTAGTGACAAGAAAAGGAGGTAAAATTCATTTAGATGGTAGGTTGTATGACTGAGCAATAAACCGTTAAAGCTGCAGTGGTCTGAATGGAAAAAAGGCTCTGGTCCTTAAGGGGTTTTATGACTGCAGTCCTTAAGCGGTTAAAGGAGTCATCAGGGCACATATCCTAAAATGAGTCGTACTTACCGGGGGCTTCCTTCAGCCCCAAGCTCCCAGGACCTTCCTTGCCGCAGCTCTGCCCGCAGCCGTTCGCCGGACCTCCGACCTGGTCCCCGGCGATGACGTCAGAGTGACCTGGAGGTTGCTCTGTACTGCGCAGAACTACTGCGACCGGGTCGGAACTCCGGCGAACGGCTGCGGGCAAAGCTGCGGCGAGGGAGGTCCTGGGAGCTTGGGGCTGGAGGAAGCCCCCGGTAAGTACCATTCATTTTAGTATATGTGCCCTGATGACTCCTTTAAGGGGTTTTATGACTGCAGTCTTTAAGTAGTTAAAGAAGGAAATAGTTATTGTTAAACACTATAATTAAATATAATAGAATTTAGAACTTTGAAATACACTTGGTGGAGGGCTGTTTCACTTCACTTCACTGCTGGGAATTGTGAGCTCTGATTATATTATAATGCTGTTGTTTGTAAATTGTGTTTTGCTACTTTGATATCTGGTGGCTTGTGCATTGCGGTTCATCAGATATCTAGCAGCAAGTGTTAGTTTTTAAACGTTTTTAAAAGTACATTTTTTTTCCTCTAGTGTGCTTGCAGCAGGCAGGTAATTAGCTAGGGGGAGGGATTAGCTGTAACAGGAGGTATTTGGTCAGCTTCAGGACTCAGTGAGCAAGCCACAGACTGAGCAAGCTCAGTACTAAGTGGCTTCGACACAAGTGGCATAGGCGTTAAAAACAGGCGTTACAACACAGGCACAAAGAGAGAGGTGAGAGGAAGCAGGTAAGGACTGAAAAAAAAACCTTCAACTATTATTGTGTTTTTTTTTGCATTGGTTAGAATGTGCTAACACGTTGTGGTGTAGTCTTTAAGTTTTGAGGACTCCACCCCAGCTTCACTCACTCCCCCTCCTCCCCCTCCTCCACCCCAACTTTACTCGCTCCCCCTCCTCCACCCCAACTTCACTCACTCCCCCTCCTCCCCTCCTCCACCCCTCCACCTCTTCCACCCCAGCTGCACTCACTCCCGAACTTCACTCACTCTCCCGTTTCATCTTTTACCGCCACAGTTTAATTTAAATAAAATTTCCCCACAGAATAGTCATCATGTTGGACAATGCAGTACAGTGTACATCCTGCAACATGTATGCATGCCTTGATCAGCGGATTGAGGGTCTTTACTGTTTCCCTGGGTGTGTGCGTGTTGCTCAGTTAGAGACGGAAGTCGCAGAGCTAAATAAGCATCTCGCAACACTGAGACGCATACACAACATGGAGATGAGCTTGGATCTCACGATCCAGACACTGGATGGAACCGGTGAAGATGAGGTGGGTGGAGTAAAGCCGGAGCAAGAAGCAGAGGTAGCCGCTAGTTGGGTCACAGTTAGAAGGGGTAGGGGAAAAAGTGGCAGGGAGGCTAGTCCCGAGTTATCCCTCACTAATAAGTATGCTTGTTTGCGTTATATTGGGGAGGATGATTCAGGAGTAGCAATGCTGCAGCAGGATGTGCCCCTTAGCAACCAAGTGGCAGACTGCTGTAACGAGAAAGGGAATAGGAGTGCAGCTAAGGCTAGACAGGTACTGGTGGTAGGGGATTCAATTATTAGGCGCACAGATAGGGTAATCTGTCGAAGAAACCGTGAATGCCGTACAGTCTGTTGCCTCCCGGGTGCTCGGGTTCGGCATGTAGCGGAAATAATTGACAGATTATTGGGTGGGGCTGGGGAAGACCCAGCTGTCATGGTACACATTGGCACCAATGACAAAGTTAGTGGGAGATGGAAGGTCCTCAAAAATGATTTTCAGGTACTTGGAGATAAACTTAAAGCATGGACCTCCAATGTGGTGTTCTCTGAAATACTGCCAGTGCCACGTGCTACATCTGAGGGACAGAGGGAGCTTAGGAAGTTAAATAAGTGGCTGAGAAATTGGTGTAGGAAGTAGAGTTGGGCGAACTGTTAGCGCAACTGCAGCCGAACTGTTCGGCTGCCCAACCTGTCATGTGGCTCTTACTGCTTCCGGGTCGCAATGACCCGGAGTAGTACGTCTGCGCTGGCCCGGCGGAGCGTGTCCTAGATCGCGCTCCCGTTGCCGGGCACTCTCTGCGCATGTGTGTGACGTCATGAGTGACGTCACACACATGCGCAGAGAGTGCCCGGCAACGGGAGCGCGATCTAGGACGTGCTCCGCCGGGCCAGCGCAGACGTACTACTCCGGGTCATTGCGACCCGGAAGTAGTAAGAGCCACAGCCACATGAAAGGTTGGGCAGCCGAACAGTTCGGCTGCAGTTGCGCTAACAGTTCGCCCTACTCTAGTAGGAAGGAAGGGTTTGGGTTCCTGGAGAACTGGGCAGACTTTGCAGTCGGCTACAGGTTCTACAGCAGGGATGGGCTGCACCTTAATGGGGAGGGTGCAGCTGCATTAGGGGAGAAGATGGCTAAACGGTTGGAGGAGATTTTAAACTAGGATCTGGGGTAAGGCGGGAGGATAAAGTCTCAATATGTAGACAAGATAAGGTAAAAAGACAGTGGGAGCCTAACATTATGGGGGGTGGAGAGGGGGGAGGGGACAGTGTAAAGATTAAGGAGGTTGGTAAAACTTCAAGTAGCCCATTTCATGTAAACAAAATTGGTAAATGTGGTGGTAAAAATATAAAGTGCATGGTAACCAATCCTCGGAGCCTTGCAAATAAAATAGACGAACTAGAGTTCATTCTGAATGACAAAGGCTATGACATTGTGGGAATAACCGAGACATGGATGGATGAAAGCCATGACTGGATAGCTAATTTAACCTGCTGAGCGGTCTGGACGAGCTCAGCTCGTCCAACACCGCCAGAGGCTGCCGCTCAGGCCCTGCTGGGCCGATTTTAATGAAATAAAAAGCAGCACACGCAGCCGGCACTTTGCCAGCCGCGTGTGCTGCCTGATCGCCGCTGCAGCGCGGCGATCCGCCGCGTGCAGCGGCGAAAGAGGGTCCCCCCAGCCGCCCGAGCCCAGCGTAGCCGGAACAAACAGTTCCGGCCAGCGCTAAGGGCTGGATCGGAGGCGGCTGACGTCAGGACGTCGGCTGACGTCCATGACGTCACTCCGCTCGTCGCCATGGCGACGAGGTAAGCGAAACACGGAAGGCCGCTTATTGCGGCCTTCCGTGTTACTTCTGGCCGCCGGAGGCGATCGGAAGAACGCCTCCGGAGCGCCATCTAGTGGGCTTTCATGCAGCCAACTTTCAGTTGGCTGCATGAAATAGTTTTTTTTTTATTTAAAAAAAACCCTCCCGCAGCCATCCTGGCGATTTAATCAGAACGCCAGGGTGGTTAAAAGGATACAATGTGTTTAGGAGGGATAGAACAGGGAAAAAAGGTGGAGGGGTTTGTCTCTTTGTTAAGAATTCTTTTACAGCTGTCCTCAACGATGAGATGTAAGAAGATTGCGAAGATGGAGTCCGTTTGGGTAAATATTTATGGTGGAAATAAAAGTTGCCAATTGCTTATTGGGTATACTACAGACCACCTCATATTAATGAAGCTGCAGAACTGCGATTACTACAGCAGATTGAAAAAGCTGCAAGTAAAAATGAGGTCATAGTTATGGGCGACTTCAACTTTCCAGACATTGACTGGGGTATTGAGGCTACCCATTCTGGTAAAAGCAGCAGATTTCTGGCAGCACTACAGGACAATTACTTGACTCAAATGGTAACGGAACCAACTAGGGGGAATGCGTTACTGGATCTGATCATTTCTAATAGACCAGATAATGTATCAAATGTGCAGGTTCAAGAACATTTGGGAAATAGTGATCACAACTTGATAACATTTGATCTGGTAAATGATAGGCCACGGGGCAGCGGGACCACTAAAACTATGAATTTTAGAAAAGCAAAGTTCAATCAAATTAGGCAGGCACTAAGTTTGGTGAACTGGGATAATGTACTACAAGGGGAGGACACTGAAGGGAAATGGCAAGCTTTTAAACTTATTCTCAATCAATATTGTAGTATGTATATCCCATATGGAAACAAAATGTCTAGGAATAAAAAAAAAGGCCTGGAAGTTCTCGCTTACCAAGAAAGGTTAGATAAACTGGGTTTATTTAGTCTAGAGAAAAGACGCCTTAGAGGGGATCTAATTAACATGTATAAATACATCAGAGGGCAATATAATAGCTTGGATAAGCTTTTTGTCCCTAGGCCTTCTCAAAGGACTAGAGGACATGATCTGCGCATGGAGGAAAAATGTTTTATCCATTTATTTAGGAAAGGGTTCTTTACAGTAAGAGTGATTAAGATGTGTCATGCATTGCCACAGGAAGTCGTTATGACATACTCTATACCTGCATTTAAAGGGGGCTTAGTTGCTTTCCTTGCATTGAAAGACCTCCATGGCTACAATTACTAGGTAATGCCTAATGATGTTGATCCAGGGATTTTATCTGATTGCCATCTGGAGTCAGGAAGGAATTTGTCCCTTTTGGGACTAATTTGACCATGCCTTGTAAGGGTTTTTTCGCCTTCCTCTGGATCAACAGGGATATGTGAGGGAGCAGGCTGGAGTTGTACTTTGTACTGGTTGAACTCGATGGACGTATGTCTTTTTTCAACCAAAATAACTATGTAACTATGTAACTTAAATGCTGGATTCTGCAGGCAAAGTTTGAAACACATTTTGGATCTTTGGGTTATGAAGTCCTATCAAATATTCTAGAATTTATTTTTTTTTCAAAATTATTTTTATTTGCTTTTAACAAAAAGAAAACACAAGTGTGGATTGCATACAAATTATGCATTGCACATCCAGCATGAGACACTTTATGAGCAATGCATGAATGCTGCAACCAAATGAAAGTGTCACCGTTCAGGACATGACTGAAATACTGAGACAAGGCGTAAATGAATGAGTTATTAAACGAGAACAAAAGGAAGGTGACCAGCAATGTTAATGACAACAATATGCAATGATAAATCTCATGCACAGCAAATAGTAATGATATGCAATTATAATTTCAAGCATATACACAAGATAACTCTACAGGCAATGTATTCAACTTGACATACACTTATACAAATAGATCACCTTGCATAAGGAGTAATTCAGATCAACCCAGTGTGTGTGTGTGTGTATATATATAGATATATATAGATATATATATATATTATTGTGCACACAGATCCTGGAATCTGGTTATATATAGACAGTGGATATTTACAATATATACAAGAGATAATTCGCAGTACAGAAGGAGCAAGCTAACGGGCAGTCATACAGGCAAAACATTAACCAGGTTATTAAAGCAAACCGTGTAGCTGCTAGGCAAAGAATTGTCGAGAACAAGGCTAGAGGTCACACACAGGACATCAAGAACACAGGATTACAGGATACAAGGGCCAGAACTCAGGCTAGGAGGGCCAGGTCACAGATACGATGAGCTAGCATTGGAGTAGTGCTCAGGCTTGGCTTATATCCCTGTGCAAAGCAATCAGGTGATCATCCAAATCTCCTCCCAACAATAGTCTGTAGAGGAGCAAGTTCTGGAGGAGTGAGCCCTCTGCTGGCAGGCAGAGAAACATGCCTTGCGGTTTGTTCATACTGACATCTGCTGGTGAAGAGAGGAAGTTCATGAAGCACATTCACAGAGCTGTCAGCAGAGGAAGAGCCTGACCACAAGTAGATGCATCACCTCCTCACACAGGTGAGGGAGCATCTTACAGTAAAAAAAATAGAGAAAATATAGGGCACTAGACCCCAAAAAGAAGATAATCTCCCTTCTTCCATCCCAACTCAACCTCACCCACCTGCCCAACATAATTATGCATAAAATGGCTACACAGTAGAAATAAGTGTATAAGTAAATGAGTACTATGGGCTCAGTTGGACTCAGTTTTATCAACCCAGGGCTTCCAGACACTTTTGAATTTTTGCGGGCATCAACGAGCAGTGTACGCGGCTTTATAAAGAGATAAAGAGTGATTGATTAGATTTTTCCATTGCTGATGGTGGTTCTGGTGATTTCCAGTTCAGGACGATGGCTTTCGGTAGTAGAAGAGAGTAAGGCCTAGTAGTGTACGCTGTGCTCTACTGGGCGCAAGAGAGGAAGTCAAGCCAAGGAGACACCAGGTGAGACTTGGTTGGACTTTGACATGGGACATTTTAGAGATGAAGTCACAAACCAGAGACCAAATTGGAGTTAGTTTGGGGCAGTCCCAGAAGATGTGAGAGAAGTCAGCTTGAGGAAGATTGCATCGCCGGCAGTTGACATTATAGGAAGTGTCAAATTTGGATAGTTTAGCAGGCGTTAAATATGCTCTATGCAGAATTTTGTACGTGGTGTTGAGGTGTTGAAATGGGACAATCCATGCATCCTTCCAATCTTCATCATCCAGTGTTGGAATCCTACCCAGCGAAGAAGATTGTGATGTGAGGTTCTGTTATGAGTATTATATCTTTGTAGATTGAAGATAAAGCTTTGGTTAGGTTGGCGTTGGAGAGAATGTCCTCAATCTCTGTAGTGGAGAGCCGTATTGGGGATGAGCCAAATTGGGCTTAAAATGCATGACGCACCTGGAGAAACCTGAAAAAAGTGGGAGTTTGGAAGATTGTAGGCATCCTTCAGGTAATCAAATGTTGCAATAGTTCTGTTTGTTCACAATGTGTGATAGGAGGCTGACACCTTTAGAGATCCAGATTTTAGGATCAAGTATAGTGTAAACGTTCTTGAGAATGGGATTGTTCCATAGAGGGGTTTTTGGCGACATAGTCCTGGAGTTAGAGGAGTTCCACGTATTCACCTGGTTCCAAGCTTTGATTACTGTTTTCATGGACACAGTTAATAGGTATGAGGCATGAATACCACAATATAGAATTTGGGTCAGAGCCTCAAGGGAGTCAAGCTGAGCAGCCTCTAGCACCACGGCTGCGTTAGATTCATCTGCACCAAACCACCAGTTAGCTGTTACCAAAATGCTTGCGAGGTAATATTTGTATAAGTGAGGAAAGGCTATCCTGCCCTCTGTCCACGGCCTCTGAAGTTTTTCAAGACTGAGTCTAGGGGACTTCTTATTCCAAATGTAGCTGAGAAAGACATACTGTAATTTAATTGGGCAAAAAACTTTTTAGGGATCCATATGGTGGAGTTTCTAAAAACCTATAGGAGGCGGGTAATATTTTCATTTTAATTAGTTTGGATCTGCCAATAAGGGAAAGAGGGAGCATTTGCCATTTATTTAAAGAGTCTTTAGCATGTTGAATTAGGGGCAGAAGGTTGTCTTCATAGAAATCAGGAACCGTATTAGTAATCCTAATGCCAAGATATTTGGCTTTGGGGACCACTTCAAGAGTGAGTGTAGAAGCCTCAAATGGTACAAAAGGAAGAAACTTGGACTTCGCCCAATTAACCCCAAGGCCAGTAAAAGGCAGAAATTTAGCAAACGAGTCTAAGACTCCTTTGATTGATTTGATCGGATCACTAAGATATATGACAAGGTCATCGGCGTATAGGGAGACCCTCTCCTCCAGCCCCACAACCTGGAAACCAGAAATATAAGGGCGCTGACACAGCTATTGGTTCCATCGCAATAGCAAAGAGGACTGGAGAGAGAGAGCATCTCTGACGAGTACCTCGATGGAGCGTAATAGTCTGATAGGATATTGCCCATTTTAATATTGGTAGAGCGAGCTTTATAGATAGCCTGAATCCATGAGTCAAACCTCTGCCTAAAGCCGACTTTCTCAGCGTGGCCCATAAACTTGACGGAACTCAAACTCCTTGATGGAATTGAAGGCCTTCTGAATGTCTACAAAGGCCAAAGCCTTGGGAGTAGGAGAATTTGCATTAAGTTGAATGTGGGTATACAGGCGATTTATATCTGTCGTTATTTGGGGGAATAAATCCCATTTGGTCAGGTTGAATACATTCCGTGATAATACTATTTCATCTAAGAGTGATAATTTTAGTAAGTATCTTGAGGTCATTATTGAGGAGGGATATGGGCCTATACGACTGGCATTCCAGGGGATCTTTGTCAGGTTTGGGGATTAATATTAAATGTGCCTGATAAAAGGAGGGAGGTAGAGAGCCATTTTATATTTCAAAGATTTTATTGAATTTTTAAAGAATTTTAGATTGAGTACAGCACAACAGAAAGAAAAAAGCTGACAATCAATCAACATGACATACAAATAGATAATGTACATCACAACAGTATAAACGGTAGAAGTTATGTGGACAGTTGTATGCGATTAACATGGGGGAGGCATATGGAAGTTGAGAGTGCACCCCAGAGGGCTAAGCCCAGCTATCTGGGGTGTGCTGTAGGTCCATGGGGAGGAAGTCCTGGATTGTAACCAGGAGAGATTGGGACCTCTGGTGCCCATCGTCCAGCGATAGATGAGGCACCGGGGAAAGAGGTCGCAGATGTTGTCTCAGCAGGAGAAAGGTAGAGAGCCATTTTGAAGACAATTATTGTAAAGGGTTTTGAGATTAGGGGCTAGAACGCGGGCATATCTCTTCTAAAATTCGATGGGGATACCATCCGGACCGGGAGATTTGTTACAGGGAAAGGCGCTAATAGAGTCCAGAATATCATCTTCTGTGATTTCAGACTCGAGAACTTGTGACTGTTCAGGAGATGGAGCTGGGAGGGATATTTTGATCTAGATGGGCAGACATATTTTTATGTGCAGATGTAAAATGGGAATCATACAGGTCAGCATAGTCATTTTGAAAACCGCCAACAATGAGGCGGGGGACAGAGGTGGTGGTGCCAGAGGGAAGCCTGATTTCAGGAATAATAGATTGCGAGACTTGATCTCTGGTCACAGAAGCCAATAATCCGCCATTCTAGTCACCTTTCTCAAAGATTTCTTGTCGCCACTCTGTGAGGGGAGCCTTAGTTATGTCAGTCATAGGTAAATTTAAATCCCTGTTAGATTGCATTAAGTGCAAAAAAATCAGTTTCATTACCAATATCAGCAAACTGCTGCAAGACCGCTGACTCCGCAGACTGCAGGTTTTCAAGATGTTGATTAAATTCTTTTCTGTGTGTTCTAATTTGAGATATGTATTCCCCTCTCAGAGTGGCTTTGAAAGCATCCCAAACAATCCCTTCATTGGCTGTACCCTCATTAATTTCCCAATAATTCTTAATAGCAGGTGAAATATGCTTGCAAATGCCTTCATCAGAAATCCACTTGGGGTCTAACCTCCAAATACTTTTATCAGCAGAATGTCTTAACCACTTGAGGACCACAGTCTTTTCGCCCCTTAAGGACCAGAGCCTTTTTTCCATTCAGACCACTGCAGCTTTCACGGTTTATTGCTCAGTCATACAACCTACCACCTAAATGAATTTTACCTCCTTTTCTTGTCACTAATGCAGCTTTCTTTTAGTGCTATTTGATTGCTGCTGCGAGTTTTAGTTTTTATTATATTCATCAAAAAAGACATGAATTTTGTCAAACAAATGACTTTTTTTACTTTCTGTGCTGACATTTTTCAAATAAAGTAAAATTTCCTATACATTTGAGCGCGAAAGTTATTCTGCTACATGTCTTTGATAAAAAAAACAAAAACATTCAGTGTATATTTATTGGATTGGGTAAAAGTTATAGCGTTTACAAACTATGGTGCCAAAAGTGAATTTTCCCATTTTCAAGCATCTCTGACTATTCTGACCCCCTGTCAGGTTTCATGAGGTGCTAAAATTCCAGGATAGTATAAATACCCCCCAAATGACCCCATTTTGGAAAGAAGACATCCCAAAGTATTCAGTGAGAGGCATGGTGAGTTCATAGAAGATTTTTTTTTTTTTTTTTAGTTTCCATTTCTTCTAACTTGCGACAAAAAAAAAAATGAAATCTGCCACGGACTCACTATGCTCCTCTCTGAATACCTTGAAGTGTCTACTTTCCAAAATGAGGTCATTTGTGGGGTGTGTTCACTGTCCTGGCATTTTGGGGGGTGCCTAATTGTAAGCACCCCTGTAAAGCCTAAAGATGCTCATTGGACTTTGGGCCCCTTAGCGCAGTTAGGCTGCAAAAAAGTGCCACACATGTGGTATTGCCGTACTCAGGAGAAGTAGTATAATGTGTTTTGGGGTGTATTTTTACACATACCCATGCTGGGTGGGAGAAATATCTCCGTAAATGACAAAAAATAAAATCTTCTGTGAACTCACCATACTCCTAACGGAATACCTTGGGGTGTCTTCTTTATAAAATGGGGTCATTTGTGGGGTTCCTATACTGCCCTGGCATTTTAGGGGCCCTAAACCGTGAGGAGTAGTCTTGAAACCAAATGTCGCAAAATGACCTGTGAAATCCTAAAGGTACTCATTGGACTTTGGGACCCTTAGTGCACTTAGGGTGCAAAAAAATGCCACACATGTGGTACCGCCGTACTCAGGAGAAGTAGTATAATGTGTTTTGCGGTGTATTTTTACACATACCCATGCTGAGTGGGAGAAATCTCTCTGTAAATGACAATTGTTTTATTTTTTTTTACACACAATTGTCCATTTACAGAGAGATTTCTCCCACCCAGCATGGGTATGTATAAAAATACACCCCAAAACACATTATACTACTTCTTCTGAGTACGGCGATACCACATGTGTGACACTTTTTTGCAACCTAGGTGCGCTAAGGGGCCTAACGTCCTATTCACAGGTCATTTTGAGGCATTTGGATTCTAGACTACTCCTCACGGTTTAGGGCCCCTAGAATGCCAGGGCAGTATAGGAACTTTACAAGTGACCCCATTTTAGAAAGAAGACACCCCAAGGTATTCTGTTAGGAGTATGGTGAGTTCATAGAAGATTTTTTTTTGTCACAAGTTAGCGGAAAATGACACTTTGTAAAAAAAAAAAAAAATACAAATCAATTTCCGCTAACTTGTGAAAAAAAATAAAATCTTCTATGAACTCATCATACACTCATCATGCCTCAAAATGACCCTTGAAATCCTAAAGGTACTCATTGGACTTTGGGCCCCTTAGTGCAGTTAGGGTGCAAAAAAGTGTCACACGTGGTATCGCCGTACTCAGGAGAAGTAGTATAATGTGTTTTGTGGTGTATTTTTACATATAACCATGCTGGGTGGGAGAAATCTCTCTGTAAATGACACATTTTTGAGTTTTTTTAAACATAATTGTCCATTTACAGAGAGATTTCTCCCACCCAGCATGGGTATGTGTAAAAATAAACCACAAAACACATTATACTACTTCTCCTGAGTACGGCGATACCACATGTGTGACACTTTTTTGCAGCCTAGGTGCGCTAAGAGGCCCAACGTCCTATTCACAGGTCATTTTTAGGCATTTGTTTTCTAGACTACTCCTCACGGTTTAGGGCCCCTAAAATGCCAGGGCAGTATAGGAACCCCACAAGTGACTCCATTTTAGAAAGAAGACACCCCAAGGTAATCCGTTAGGTCTATGGTGAGTTCATAGAAGATTTTATTTTTTGTCACAAGTTAGTGAAAAATGACACTTTGTGAAAAAAACAATAAAAATCAATTTCCGCTAACTGTTGACAAAAAATAAAATCTTCTATGAACTCGTCATACACCTAACAGAATACCTTGGGGTGTCTTTTTTTCTAAAATGGGGTCACTTGTGGGGTTCCTATACTGCCCTGGCATTTTACGGGCCCAAAACCGTGAGTAGTCGGGAAACCAAATTTCTCCAAATGACTGTTCAGGGGTATAAGCATCTGCAAATTTTGATGACAGGTGGTCTATGAGGGGGCAAATTTTGTGGAACCGGTCATAAGCAGGGTGACCTCTTAGATGACAGGTTGTATTGGGCCTGATCTGATGAATTGGAGTGCTAGGGGGGTGACAGGAGGTGATTGATGGGTGTCTTAAGGGTTGGTTAGAGGGGAAAATAGATACAATCAATGCACTGGGGAGGTGATCGGAAGGGGGTCTGAGGGTTTGGCCGAGTGATCAAGAGCCCACACGGGGCAAATTAGGGCCTGATCTGATGGGTAGGTGTGCTAGGGGGTGACAGGTGGTGACAGGAGGTGATTGATGGGTGTCTCAAGGTGTGATTAGAGGGGGGAAATAGATGCAAGCAATGCCCTGACGAGGTGATCAGGGCTGGGGTCTAAGGGCGTTCTGAGGGTGTGGGCGGGTGATTGGGTGCCCTAGGGGCAGATAGGGGTCTAATCTGATGGGTATCAGTGACAGGGGGTGATTGATGGGTAATTAGTGGGTGTTTAGGGTAGAGAACAGATGTAAACACTGCACTTGGGAGGTGATCTGACATCGGATATGCGGGCGATCTATTGGTGTGGGTGGGTGATCAGATTGCCCGCAAGGGGCAGGTTAGGGGCTGATTGATGGGTGGCAGTGACAGGGGGTGATTGATGGGTGGCAGTGACAGGGGGTGATTGATGGGTGATTGATAGGTGATTGACAGAAAATCAGTGGGTTATTACAGGGAAGAACAGATGTAAATATTGCAGCGGTGAATTGATAAGGGGGGGTCTGTGGGCAATCTGAGCATGTAGGTGGGTGATTGGGTGCCCGCAAGAGGCAGATTAGGGTCTGATCTGATAGGTAACAGTGACAGGTGGTGATAGGGGGTGATTGATGGGTGATTGATGGGTAATTAGTGGGTGTTTAGAGGAGAGAACAGATGTAAACACTGCACTTGGGAGGTGATCTGATGTCGGATCTGCGGGCGATCTATTGGTGTGGGTGGGTGATCAGATTGCCCGCAAGGGGCAGGTTAGGGGCTGATTGATGGGTGGCAGTGACAGGGGGTGATTGATGGGTGATTGGCAGGTGATCAGGGGGTATAGATGCATACAGTACACAGGGGGGGGGGGTCTGGGGAGAATCTGAGGGTTGGGGGGGTGATCAGGAGGGAGCAGGGGGCAGTTTAGGGTTAAAAAAAATAGCGTTTTTAGATAGTGACAGGGAGTGATTGATGGGTGATTAGGGGGTGTTTGGGTGCAAACAGGGGTTTGGGGTGTGGGCAGGGGGGGGTCTGAGGGGTGCTGTGGGCGATCAGAGGGAAGGGGGGGCAGGATCAGTGTGCTTGGTGCAGACTAGGGTGGCTGCAGCCTGCCCTGGTGGTCCCTCAGACACTGGGACCACCAGGGTAGGAGGCAGCCAGTATAATAGGCTTTGTATACATTGCAAAGCCTATTATACACTATCCGTGCGGCGATCCAGGTGCTAGTAACCCGCCGGCGCTTCCGAACTGCCGGCGGGTTACAGCGCGAGGGGGGCGGAGCCAGTCGCCGGCGGCTGATCGCGTCACGTATGACGCGATTGCCGCAAAACCACGCCCGCAGCCGCCCCCGCCGATGGGCGTATTGCGGTCGTTTAGGCCCGGACTTTGCCGCCGCCCATCAGCTGGGGGCGGTCCTTAAGTGGTTAACTTTAAGTTTATTTCAAGAGGGGTGTGGTCTGAGAGACCACTTGGGAGATAGCTGGCAGAAATTACATTAGTAAGGATATCTGAGTTTCCAAATGCTAGATCTATCCGGGAAGTGGATTTATATGTTGTAGAAAAATGGGAGAAGGATCATAAGGAGGAATTCGTCCACCTCCATAGCTCTGTGAGGGAGAGTGCACTAGCCCAGTTAACTAAATCAGGACACGCTGGCCTGCTGTTGTTGGTGGTATCCCGGGCCGGACTCAAGATGGCATTGTAATCACCAATAAGGAGTAATTTTGCGGGGAGGTATTTATAGATTTTTGGAACTGATTTCCGCAAAGAGCGGAGCCTGAAGGTTAGGAGGGGTGTAAACGCCTATAAGGCAGTAAGTGTCGCTGTGAATTTGTAATTTAATGATGACATATCTGCCATCAGTGTCAGATTCTGAGGAGAGGACTTTGCAAGCAAGCGTTTTACTAACAAGAATGGAGACTCCCCTAGAAAAGGTTGAGAATGTCGAATTTGAATACCTTTTGTATCCATGGGCGACGTAATGTACGCAGGCGGTCATCAATCATGTGTGTCTGCTGAAGTATAAGTATATGTGGCTTATATTTCCGTACATACTGGAACATTAAAGAGCGCTTCCACGAGGAGCCGAGGCCACGAACGTTCCACGATATCATTTTCAGGGGTTTCTCTATTTCTTATTAGAAATACAAATAAAGCAAGATAACAGTAAACATTGAATACACTCAGAGCATGTAATATGGAAAGCAGTACACCTTGTAGTAGGGAGGAAGGCAGAGAGGAAGAGATGGTCAGAAGATAAACATAAAAAACCCAAATACAAAACAGAAAAGTACATAACATAACCCCTGCTGCATTACCAACAAAGAAAAGTATGCAGCCTTGCTTCCCAACTAGACATTATATTGGCACCTAGATTACGTATCAGAACCCTGGGTGCAAGAACAAAAAGTGGGTAGTATTGTCCAATAGCATACCTGGGTGCCGTATTTGGAAATGAGTTTGGTTTAATCGTCAAGTATATGGTAAGTATAAATGCATAATTCCAAAACGTGTAATGGTCATAGGAGACGAGGGGTGAAGTACTTTTGGCAGTAGCAGACAGTTTGTGAACACTATACTCGATTAAATGGTGCCAAGCCAGTCACTCACGTCTTGCGAATGATCAAAGAATTTGGTAGAGTTGCCATGCTTGACTCTCAACTTGGAGGGGAAAAGCATACTGTACTTGATGTTTTTGTCCCACAGGCGTTTCTTAAAATTCCAGGAAGGATTTGCGCTGCTTCTGAATTTCTGTAGAGAAGTCGGGAAAAAGCATTACCTTTGCGTTCTCGTAAATAAGCTCAGGCTGCTTACTCGCTTTAGTAAGGATCAGGTCTCTGTCTTTGTAATTGAGAAAGCGCGCCAAAAATGGCTGCGGAAGGGAGCCAGGTGGTAGCGGGCGGAGAGGAACTCTGTGAGCCCGTTCTACGCCATAAGTGACCGTGAGGTCGGTCAGGCCTAGTAGGGGTTTGAAGAAGAATTCTGCAAATTCAGATGGATTATTCCCTTCGATGCCTTCTGGTAGGCCAAGCACACCCATGTTGTTTCTGCGCAGCCTGTTCCCGGCATCCACCGAGTTGGTCCATGAGCTGTTTCACCTGCTGCTTTAGGGATGCAATGTTGGTAGTATGTGTGGCGGTAGTATCCTCTGTATCCGAGACGCGCCGCTCAACCTCCGTAGTGCGGGCCCGGAGCTTATCCATATCTTGCCGGACAAGTTGGATATCCGCCTAAACCTTGTCCAGCTTAGTTGTAAGAGCCACTCGAGAGGCAGTAATAGCCTCCAGTATCAACGCTTTGCTCGCAGATGTATGCGGATCCTCCCTGTCCTCCGCCATTGTGGTAGAGTTATGGCAGCTTCCTGTCAAGTGGCAGTGCTGGGAGCAATGCGTGCAAGTATCCGAAGAGTTCTTATTTTCAGATTTTTTTTTTTTTGGGAGGCATAGTGTCCCGCTGTGGCCAGCACACCCTCATCCACACTATGGGATGCTTTAGGTGGGTAATAGATGCCTATTAACCACTTAAGGACCGGGCTGTTTTGCAGAGATCTGTGCTGCGTGGGCTCTCCAGCCCGCAGCACAGATCGTGGTTTAGGCAGGGCGATCAGACTTCCCCCCACCCCCCCCCCTTTTTTTCCCCACTAGGATGACCTGCTGGGGGGGTCTGATCGCCGCCACGCCATGTGGCCGAGCGGGGGGGGGGGGGGGCTCCTCAAAGGAGCGGCGGCGACGATCTCCTTCACAGCAGCGCCGTATTGATGTAAACAGCGGGTATTTCTTCCCCGTGTGTTTACAATTAGCCTGCAAGCCGCGATCGAAGGCTCGCAGGCTATTCACGGAGACACCTTCCGTGAACTGGCATGGAAAGGCCGCTCGAACATGCGGCCGTTTCTATGCAAAAACACAAACGACCATCCGCCGCCTATCGGCGTTAGCTGGTGGTTAAGTGGTTAAAGAGCATTTTGTCAGGCTAGTCACGGAGCTGCAGGACAGCACGTCTTCTCATACATTTGGACACGCCGCCCAAACGTTCTGGAATTTTAACATAAAACCATCAAGGTTTTTTTTTTCAGCCGTTTTGAATAGATTACTATAAAAGTAAGAGCTGAAAGCTCATAGCTCACTGGCCTACCAATATCCTGAGAAGACACACAAGCCAGAAGCTACCTTCCCACATGTGGTTCTAGATCCTGAAGAATTGACAGAGAAGGGATAATATGCTTAATATTTGGGTGACTTACTTTTTGTAAATTAAGTTATGTTAAGATGCTAGCAAGAAGTTCTGTTAGAAGCTATTTTTATGCTATTTTTTTCAAGAAGACTACTACAAGTTTTTACACAGCTACTATGTACATATCTACCAGTATACAGTGGGTTGCAAAAGTATTCGGCCCCCTTGAAGTTCTCCACATTTTGTCATATTACTGCCACAAACCTCAATCAATTTTATTGGAATTCCACATGAAAGACCAAAACAAAGTGGTGTACACATGAGAAGTGGAACGAAAATCATACAGGAGTCCAAACATTTTTTACAAATAAATAACCGCAAAGTGGTGTGTGCATAATTATTCATCCCCCTTTGATCTGAGTGCAGTCAGTTGTCTATAGCCATTGCCTGATGAGTGCTAATGACTAAATAGAGTGCACCTGTGTGTGATCTGTCAGTACAAATACAGCAGAGGGCCTCAGAGGTTGTCTAAGAGAATATTGGGAGCAACAACACTGTGAAATCCAAAGAACACACAAGACAGATCAGGGATCAAGTTATTGAGAAATTTAAAGCAGGCTTAGGCCACAAAAAGATTTCCAAAGCCTTGAACATCCCACGGAGCACTGTTCAAGTGATCATTCAGAAATGGAAGGAGTGTGGCACAACTGTAAAACCTACCAAGACAAGGCTATCTACCTAAACTCACAGGCTAAACAAGGAGAGCGCTGATCAGAAATGCTGTCAAAGAGGCCCATGGTGACTCTGGACGAGCTGCAGAGATCTACAGCTCAGGTGGGAGACTCTGACCATAGGACAACTATTAGTTATGTACTGTACAAAGTTGGCCTTTATGGAAGAGTGGCAAGAAGAAAGGCATTGTTAACAGAAAGCATAAGAAGTCCCGTTTGCAGTTTGACCCAAGCCATGTGGGGGACACAGCAACCATGTGGAAGGAGGTGCTCTGGTCAGATGAGACCAAAATGGAACTTTTTGGCCAAAATGCAAAACGCTATGTGTGGCAAAAAACTAACACTGCACATCACTCTAAACACACCATCCCCACTGTCAAATATGGTGGTGGCAGCATCATGCTCGGGGGGTGCATCTCTTCAGCAGGGACAGGGGAGCTGGTCAGAGTTCATGGGAAGATGGATGGAGCCAAATACAGGGCAAACTTGGAAGAAAACCTCTTGGAGACTGCAAAAGACTTGAGACTGGGGCGGAGGTTCACCTTCCAGCAGGACAATGACCCTAAACATAAAGCCAGGGCAACAATGGAATGGTTTAAAACAAAACATATCTATGTGTTACAATGGCCCAGTCAAAGTCCAGATCTAAATCCAATCGAGAATCTGTGGCAAGATGTGAAAACTGCTGTTCACAAACGCTGTCCATCTAATCTGACTGAGCTGGAGCTGTTTTGCAAAGAAGAATGGGCAAGGATTTCAGTCTCTAGATGTGCAAAGCTGGTAGAGACATACCCTAAACGACTGGCAGCTGTAATTGCAGGAAAAGGTGGTTCTACCAAGTAATGACTCAGGGGGCCGAATAATTACACACACCCCACTTTGCAGTTATTTATTTGTAAAAAATGTTTGCAATGATGTATGATTTTCGATTCGCTTCTCACATGTACACCACTTTGTAATGGTCTTTTACGTGGAATTCCAATAAAATTGATGCATGTTTGTGGCAGTAATGTGACAAAATGTGGAAAACTTCAAGGGGGTCGAATACTTTTGCAACCCACTGTAGATGAGACTACTTTTGATCCTATTCTACATAACACAACTGTTAAATATTTTTTTTAATGTACTTAGAAGATTGATTGCTTGGCTATAAAGGCCCGATGAGATGGAATACTGTTAGAAGGAAACTCTGCTTGGAACTGTTCACGTTTTGTATAGATGGGGCCTGATTCACAAAGCGGTGCAAAGTGTTTGCACGCGAGTGAAAACCCCTTTATCACGCCTAAACTCAGTTTAGGCATGATAAGAAGAAACTCGCGTGAATTTTCCGCGCGCGCACGCAGCACCCGGTACTTCGCGCGAAGCTCCCATTAAGCCCTACGGGACTTTGCGCGCGCGCGCGTTCGCGCGTACGCACGGTAGCTTCGCGCCAGTTAGAGCACAAAGCGGTGATAACTTTGCTAGTGCAAAGGTTATCACGCCTAAAGTCTTTTAGACGTGATAACTGAGTTATCACCGCTTTGTGAATCGAGCCCATGGTGTATATGCAATGCAATTGTTTATATAAAATCAAATACTGTGTGCTCTGATTCATTTCAAGGTATACTGTTAATCTATAATTCTTGTTAGAGGATTCAGACCCCGCTAGGCCAGATTTATATGATAGCAACGCTTTAAAGGCTTGGGCCCATATGCAATTCACTTTTTCATCTGAGTTTTCTACTGTGTGATATTTTCACAACTTGTAAATAGAATACCTTTTAAACCACCAACAAGCAAACAAATACTCAAAATAATTTTGACGGTACTTTTTCACCTAATTTTTTTAATACTTTTTCCATTGTAATGAGCTAAAAACGTATTTTAAATCCAAAATGAAAAATTATCTCCTAGGAGAAAACTCGGGAGAAAAAATAAATTGCATACGGCCCCTGATCCTTTACTGAGTTGGCGATCATGCAAAAGGCAAGACCCGCACAGGTTTTTGACAAGGGGGTAATACCCCTTATGCAGTCATCATTAAATATGTCAAATTTCTGGTGTATCACAAGATTGCAGTTTATAGAGCCCCACTTGATCTCATGAGCGGGCGCAGAATCAGATGTAAACAAAGGTGGATACACTATAGACAACAGGAAAAACCTTTTTTGGAGTCCTCCTTATTCAATTTGACAGCAGATGCCCCCTGGAGACACTCAGACACCATTGGCAATGTTCAAAAAGATGTAAAACCATAACCATCAATGTTGTGGTCATTTCTTGGTGTACAAGAGACATTGTCCCAGCAGCATATTAAAGCTTACAGGACAAAATACACAATTGTTCCACTGGGGAACGTCAAGCCAACAAATCAATGTCCATCAGATGTATGGCAGCTGTAAATGTAATCCTTGCACAAGTGTACAGTTCCATACAGTATAACTGATGAGTTCAAGCAAGAGTTGAGATGAAATATTATTGGTGGTGTGCTCCTAATGGATCGACATATAGGGTAAATGCAGAGAGTATACTCCTCTATTGCTCATCCACCAAGGGCTGGGAACCTCCCACAAGCTCAGTGTGCCATCACCAGTGGTGTCAGGTCCTTGCATTGCCGACCGGTTTTGCTGGCAAGGTCACCAGCATCATCAGCGCAAGCCGTTATTGCACAAACTCCCGCCGCCAATAAATGGTGGCCAGTGCACGCTGCATGCACATAAGAACTGCCCGTCCCCAACGAACAGCCGTCAGATGCTGCAGGCAGTCTTTGGTGTCGTGCTGTTGCCAAGTAACCCACTGACATGGGTATGTAGATGCAGATAAAATCAGGTCAGCACACCGTATTCACAATGCAGTGTTACATTTATTGTATTAGTCAGCACAAACTTGACAGTTGTTTCGGGGCCACAAGGGGTCCCCTTCAGAAAAGTGCAAACATACAATACATACAGTGGATTGCAAAAGTATTCGGCCCCCTTGAAGTTTTCCACATTTTGCTACATTACTGCCACAAACATGCATTAATTTTATTGGAATTCCACGTGAAAGACCAATACAAATTGGTGTACATGTGAGAAGTGGATCAAAAATCATACATCATTCTAAACATTTTTTTACAAATAAATAACTGCAAAGTGGGGTGTGCGTAATTATTCGGCCCCCTGAGTCAATACTTTGTAGAACCACCTTTTGCTGCAATTACAGCTGCCAGTCTTTTAGGGTATGTCTCTACCAGCTTTGCACATCTAGAGACTGAAATCCTTGCCCATTCTTCTTTGCAAAACCGCTCCAGCTCAGTCAGATTAGATGGACAGCGTTTGTGAACAGCAGTTTTCAGATCTTTCCAAAGATTCTCGATTGGATTTAGATCTGGACTTTGACTGTGCCATTGTAACACATAGATATGTTTTGTTTTAAACCATTCCATTGTTGCCCTGGCTTTATGTTTAGGGTCATTGTCCTGCTGGAAGGTGAACCTCCGCCCCAGTCTCAAGTCTTTTGCAGTCTCCAAGAGGTTTTCTTCCAAGTTTGCCCTGTATTTGGCTCCATCCATCTTCCCATAAACGCTGACCAGCTTCCCTGTCCCTGCTGAAGAGATGCACCCCCCGAGCATGATGCTGCCACCATCATATTTGACAGTGGGGATGGTGTGTTCAGAGTGATGTGCAGTGTTAGTTTTCCGCCACACATAGCGTTTTGCATTTTGGCCAAAAAGTTCCATTTTGGTCTCATCTGACCAGAGCACCTTCTTCCACATGTTTGCTGTGTCCCCCACATGGCTTGTGTCAAACTGCAAACGGGACTTCTTATGCTTTTCTGTTAACAATGGCTTTTTTCTTGCCACTCTTCCATAAAGGCCAACTTTGTACAGTGCATTACTAATAGTTGTCCTATGGGCAGAGTCTCCCACCTGAGCTGTAGATACACTGCATTGTGAATACGGTGTGCTGACCTGATTTTATCTGCATCTACATACCCATGTCAGTGGGTTACTTGGCAACAGCACGACACCAAAGACTGCCTGCAGCATCTGACGGCTGTTCGTTGGGGACGGGCAGTTCTTATGTGCATGCGGCGTGCACTGGCCACCATTTATTGGCGGCGGGAGTTTGTGCAATAACGGCTTGCGCTGATGATGCTGGTGACCTTGCCAGCAAAACCGGTCGGCAATGCAAGGACCTGACACCACTGGTGATGGCACACTGAGCTTGTGGGAGGTTCCCAGCCCTTGGTGGATGAGCAATAGAGGAGTATACTCTCTGCATTTACCCTATATGTCGATCCATTAGGAGCACACCACCAATAATATTTCATCTCAACTCTTGCTTGAACTCATCAGTTATACTGTATGGAACTGTACACTTGTGCAAGGATTACATTTACAGCTGCCATACATCTGATGGACATTGATTTGTTGGCTTGACGTTCCCCAGTGGAACAATTGTGTATTTTGTCCTGTAAGCTTTAATATGCTGCTGGGACAATGTCTCTTGTACACCAAGAAATGACCACAACATTGATGGTTATGGTTTTACATCTTTTTGAACATTGCCAATGGTGTCTGAGTGTCTCCAGGGGGCATCTGCTGTCAAATTGAATAAGGAGGACTCCAAAAAAGGTTTTTCCTGTTGTCTATAGTGTATCCACCTTTGTTTACATCTGATTCTGCGCCCGCTCATGAGATCAAGTGGGGCTCTATAAACTGCAATCTTGTGATACACCAGAAATTTGACATATTTAATGATGACTGCATAAGGGGTATTACCCCCTTGTCAAAAACCTGTGCGGGTCTTGCCTTTTGCATGATCGCCAACTCAGTAAAGGATCAGGGGCCGTATGCAATTTATTTTTTCTCCCGAGTTTTCTCCTAGGAGATAATTTTTCATTTTGGATTTAAAATACGTTTTTAGCTCATTACAACGGAAAAAGTATTAAAAAAATTAGGTGAAAAAGTACCGTCAAAATTATTTTGAGTATTTGTTTGCTTGTTGGTGGTTTAAAAGGTATTCTATTTACAAGTTGTGAAAATATCACACAGTAGAAAACTCAGATGAAAAAGTGAATTGCATATGGGCCCAAGCCTTTAAAGCGTTGCTATCATATAAATCTGGCCTAGCGGGGTCTGAATCCTCTAACAAGAATTATAGATTAACAGTATACCTTGAAATGAATCAGAGCACACAGTATTTGATTTTATATAAACAATTGCATTGCATATACACCATGGGCTCGATTCACAAAGCGGTGATAACTCAGTTATCACGTCTAAAAGACTTTAGGCGTGATAACCTTTGCACTAGCAAAGTTATCACCGCTTTGTGCTCTAACTGGCGCGAAGCTACCGTGCGTACGCGCGAACGCGCGCGCGCAAAGTCCCGTAGGGCTTAATGGGAGCTTCGCGCGAAGTACCGGGTGCTGCGTGCGCGCGCGGAAAATTCGCGCGAGTTTCTTCTTATCATGCCTAAACTGAGTTTAGGCGTGATAAAGGGGTTTTCACTCGCGTGCAAACACTTTGCACCGCTTTGTGAATCAGGCCCCATCTATACAAAACGTGAACAGTTCCAAGCAGAGTTTCCTTCTAACAGTATTCCATCTCATCGGGCCTTTATAGCCAAGCAATCAATCTTCTAAGTACATTAAAAAAAATATTTAACAGTTGTGTTATGTAGAATAGGATCAAAAGTAGTCTCATCTACAGTGGGTTGCAAAAGTATTCGGCCCCCTTGAAGTTTTCCACATTTTGTCACATTACTGCCACAAACATGCATCAATTTTATTGGAATTCCACGTAAAAGACCATTACAAAGTGGTGTACATGTGAGAAGCGAATCGAAAATCATACATCATTGCAAAAAATTTTTACAAATAAATAACTGCAAAGTGGGGTGTGTGTAATTATTCGGCCCCCTGAGTCATTACTTTGTAGAACCACCTTTTCCTGCAATTACAGCTGCCAGTCGTTTAGGGTATGTCTCTACCAGCTTTGCACATCTAGAGACTGAAATCCTTGCCCATTCTTCTTTGCAAAACAGCTCCAGCTCAGTCAGATTAGATGGACAGCGTTTGTGAACAGCAGTTTTCACATCTTGCCACAGATTCTCGATTGGATTTAGATCTGGACTTTGACTGTGCCATTGTAACACATAGATATGTTTTGTTTTAAACCATTCCATTGTTGCCCTGGCTTTATGTTTAGGGTCATTGTCCTGCTGGAAGGTGAACCTCCGCCCCAGTCTCAAGTCTTTTGCAGTCTCCAAGAGGTTTTCTTCCAAGTTTGCCCTGTATTTGGCTCCATCCATCTTCCCATAAACGCTGACCAGCTTCCCTGTCCCTGCTGAAGAGATGCACCCCCCGAGCATGATGCTGCCACCATCATATTTGACAGTGGGGATGGTGTGTTCAGAGTGATGTGCAGTGTTAGTTTTCCGCCACACATAGCGTTTTGCATTTTGGCCAAAAAGTTCCATTTTGGTCTCATCTGACCAGAGCACCTTCTTCCACATGTTTGCTGTGTCCCCCACATGGCTTGTGTCAAACTGCAAACGGGACTTCTTATGCTTTTCTGTTAACAATGGCTTTTTTCTTGCCACTCTTCCATAAAGGCCAACTTTGTACAGTGCATTACTAATAGTTGTCCTATGGGCAGAGTCTCCCACCTGAGCTGTAGATCTCTGCAGCTCGTCCAGAGTCACCATGGGCCTCTTGACTGCATTTCTGATCAGCGCTCTCCTTGTTCGGTCTGTGAGTTTAGGTGGATGGCCTTGTCTTGGTAGGTTTACAGTTGTGCCATACTCCTTCCATTTCTGAATGATCGCTTGAACAGTGCTCCGTGGGATGTTCAAGGCTTTGCAAATCTTTTTGTAGCCTAAGTCTGCTTTAAATTTCTCAATAACTTGATCCCTGACCTGTCTTGGACCTGTCTTGTGTGTTCTTTGGACTTAACGGTGTTGTTGCTCCCAATATTCTCTTAGACAACCTCTGAGGCCCTCACAGAGCCGCTGTATTTGTACTGACATTAGATTACACACAGGTGCACTCTATTTAGTCATTAGCACTCATCAGGCAATGTCTATAAGCAACTGAGTGCACTCAGATCAAAGGGGGCCGAATAATTATGCACACACCACTTTGCAGTTATTTATTTGTAAAAACATGTTTGGAATCATGTATGATTTTCGTTCCACTTCTCATGTGTACAGCACTTTGTGTTGGTCTTTCATGTGGAATTCCAATAACATTGATTCAGGTTTGTGGCAGTAATATGACAAAATGTGGAAAACTTCAAGGGGGCTGAATACTTTTGCAACCCACTGTACATAGTGCAGCAATCTCATGCGGTGGGATGCCAAAGTTTGGGCAACCTTGTTAATCGTCATGATTTTCCTGTATAAATCGTTGGTTGTTACAATAAAAACGTCAGTTAAATATGTCATATAGGAGACTCACACAGTGATATTTGAGAAGTGAAATGAAGTTTATTGGATTTACAGAAAGTGTGCAATAATTGTTTAAACAAAATTAGGCAGGTGCACAAATTTGGACACGGTTGTCATTTTATTGATTCCAAAATCTTTAGAACTAGTTATTTGAACTCAAATTGGCTTGGTAAGCTCAGTGACCCCTGACCTACATACACAGTTGAATCCAATTATGAGAAACAGTATTTAAGGGGATCATTTGTAAGTTTCCCTCCTTTTTTAATTTTATCTAAAGAGAAGCAACATGGGGGTCTCAAAACAACTCTCAAATGACCTGAAGACAGAGATTGTTCACCATCATGGTTTAGGGGAAGGATACAGAAAGCTGTCTGAGATTTCAGCTGTCTGTTTCCACAGTCAGGAACATATTGAGGAAACACAGGCTGTGAGGACCACAGGCTCAGTTCAAGTTAAGGCTCGAAGTGGCAGACCAAGAAAAATCTAGGATAGACAGAAGCGACAAATGGTGAGAACAGTCAGTCAACCCACAGACCAGCACCAAAGACCTACAACATCATCTTCTAACAATTTCAAAAAGAACAGTAACTGGCACTGCGTTGCCTACGTATGTTGAATCAGCACCTCTGAAGTACAGCTATTAGGGTATGTGCCTTTAATGTGCTCTGGATAGAAACAGACAGTATTGCACATTTGAGAGAAATTAAAGGGGCACTATGGCGAAAAACTGTAAATTGTAAAATATGTGCAAACCTATACAAATAAGTACATTTTTTTCCAGAGTAAAATGAGCCATAAATTACTTCTCTCCTATTTTGCTGTCACTTACAGTAGGTAGTAGAAATCTGTCAGAAGCGACAGGTTTTGGACTAGTCCATTTCTTCATAGGGGGTTCTCAGGGATTTATTTATTTTCAAAAGCACTTAGTGAATGGCAGTTGCTCTGTCCAACTGCTAAAAAACTGTGTAGCGAGCAGGGGAGCTGTCAAGTATCATTGTATAAATCCTTTTTAGGGAATATCTTTATAAAGAATAAAAGCCTTGTTGAGAATCCCCTATGAACAGATGGACTAGTCCAAAACCTGTCACTTCTGTCAGATTTCTACTGCCTACTATAAGTGACAGCAACATAGGAGAAAATAAATGTATGGCTCATTTTACTCTGGAAAAACGTACTACTTGTTTACGTTTGCACATTTTATATTTAAAAAATTTTCGCCATAGTTCCCCTTTAATATCCGGCACTATTATCAAGTTTTGAGGCCTCCATACATTTAATGCAGTCCTCATGACTCATTCATCCATTACAGTTTGTTGCAATGCATAGTTGGTAGACATACCCTATTGACGTTCCTGCCGTGGGGCAATGTGGGAGCAGCGGTCCGCCTAATGACTGTTTCGCTTGATATAAGCTTCTTCCGAGGCTCTGTGCGCAAAAAGATACCCATCTCTGAGCCATTTAAACTGTTGTGCTTCCGCTCCAAACACTGTGCTCGTGAAGTCGCTGTACGTCCCTTCCCACATCCCAGGGTCAGCGGGCGTGCGTACTTTTGCTCGCACGCTACGCAGTCCCGAAATAGGAAGCGACGTGCGCTCCACCGGGGTTCCTGCTTATTCCCAAAACTTGGGATACGCAGGATCGCCACTAGAATGAATACATAGAGAGGCTCTGCATAATGTAAACCTTATGGATCAACCTTCTCATTAAATAAAATACATCACTTTATTAAACATCTAAAACCAAATAGTTTTTTTCTATGTTTGTAAGCATAAAAAAACCTGAAGTAAACTGGGGTACTATCTCTTTTGGCAATTAACTAATCTAAATATGGTATATTTTCAAAATAACTTTTTCTTTGAGCTCACTGCTCTATTTAGCACCATTTTACCGTTTCTCGCCATATTGCCCCCTATAGATACATCAGGTTACATTAAAAACACACATTTAAAGTCACTGGAGAAATATGCACGTTATTTTAAATACACTCTAAATATACCCTACTCTTTCTAAGGATCTAAAAAACAAGCCATCTCTAAGTGATCATTCAAACCTAAGGGTCATAGAGCATCACTTTATTATCCACCTACTTTCTTTTCTCAAAAGTGACTGTTCACTATCACCATCTCTTTGGGGGTAGGGACCTGCTCTAAACGTGCAAAGCTTAGACATATGTCTCCTCCATGTTCACGTCTAAAATGTGCGATCAATCTGCCGCATCCTCTTCCAGTTTCCACAGACTTTATATGTTCTCGTACCCATTCTCTCATCTGCCTTGTTATTATACCTATGTAAAATCTATGGCACGGACACCATACAATGTAGACTACATAGATTGATTGACAGGTTATGAAGTCCATCGCAGTTCTGGTCGTAATGGAGAAAGCTACGCTTACGGGTCATTACGCGTAATTTTACGCTATTACGCATTACGAAATTACGCTTACGGCATAGACATTCAATTTCGGTACATGTCTATAATTACGCATAGCACTTACGCAATTACGCGTAAGTATACCGTAATTCAGGTTATTACGGTACAGGCTTACGCGTAAAATCCTACTAGTAATTAATGCGTAAGGTCATGCTGCCAAGCGGAAAAGTTGACGCATGGATCAATGTTAGGTAGCCGCCGACTTTAAGGGTTAATAGCAAAGCCCCCTTAAGTGCTAAGAGCCTCAAATTTGGAGAATATATTAAGGAGATCAGAAGGAATAAGAGGAAAAATTTTTTTTTCAAAAAGACCTTATAGTTTTTGAGAAAATCGATGTTAAAGTTTCAAAGGAAAAATATATACATTTAAAAACCCGCCGACTTTAACGGTTAATAGCAAAGCCTGCTTAAAATTTAGGAACACCAAATTCACAGGGTATATTAAGGGGATCAGTGGGAATAAGAGGAAAATTTTTTTTTTCAGACCTTATAGTTTTTGAGAAAATCGATTTTTAAGTTTCAAGGGCGAAAATGTCTTTTAAATGCGGAAAATGTCAGTTTTTTTTGCACAGGTAACAATAGTGTTTTATTTTCATAGATTCCCCCAAGTGGGAAGAGTTTTACTTACTTCGTTCTGAGTGTGGGAAATATAAAAAAAAAACGACGTGGGGTCCCCCCTCCCAGACCTCTTTAACCCCTTGTCCCCCATGCAGACTGGGATAGCCAGAATGCGGAGCACCGGCCGCGTGGGGCTCCGCACCCTGACTATACCAGCCCGCATGGTCCATGGATTGGGGGGTCTCGGAAGGGGAGGGGCAGCCAAGCTTTCCCCTCCCCCTCCGAGCCCTTGTCCAATCCAAGGACAAGGGGCTCTTCTCCACCTCCGATGGGCGGTGGAGGTGGAGGCCGCGATTTCCTGGGAAGGGGTTCATGGTGGCATCTGGGAGTCCCCTTTAAAAAGGGGTCCCCCAGATGCCCACCCCCCTCCCAGGAGAAATGAGTATAGCGGTACTTGTAGTACCCCTTACCCATTTCCTTTAAGAGTTAAAAGTAAATAAACACACAAACACATAGAAAAAGTATTTTAATTGAACAAAAAACATAACCACGAAAAAAGTCCTTTAATATTCTTAATTAACCATTAATACTTACCTGTCCCTTTAAAAGCCAGTTCCCACGCAATATCCTCGGAAATATACTAATCAGTTACAATGTAACAAAGTTATTACAATGTAACAACTTTGTTACATTGTAACTACGCCGCACCCGACGTCACTCACCGCCGCCGCCGCCGCGTCTGTGCTGCAGGACCCGACAGAGCTCTGAGCTATATTGGTGTATAATCAAACACAAATGTTAGTTCCTTTTATGATTTGATATCTTTCCACCTTTTGTGCCTTCTCTAAGGCTATGTTCAAATCATCCTGTTTGTATCCTCTTCCTTCCAACTTTTGCTTCTGCTCCTCCTCTTGCTCACAAAAGTCATTTAATCGGGAATTATTTTGTCTCAATCTTAAAAATTGTCCATATGGTAGGGACTTAAAGGTATGTTCCGGATGATAACTATTTCTATGGAGAAAAAGGTTCCCACTCACGGGTTTCCTGTACCCCTTTGATATAATCTTATTTCCACTAATCTTCAGTTCCAGATCCAAATATGTTACTTTTTCTTCACTCCACTCAAATGTGAATTGCATGTTCTCCTTTTCATCATGTAAATACTGGACAAACTCTTTTAGGGCCCCACAAGTTCCGGACCAGTACAGTTTAAATGGCCCTGAGATGGGGATCTTTTTGGCACGGAGCCTCAGAAGAAGCTTGAAGCAAGCAAAACGGTCGTTTGGCGGACCGCTGCTCCCACATTGCCACACGGCAGGAACGTCAATAGGATATGTCTACCAACTATGCATTGCAACATATTGTAATGGATGGCTGAGTCGTGAAGACTGCATTAAATGTATGGAGGCTTAAAACCTGATAATAGTGCCGGATATTAATTTCTCTCAAACGTGCAACATCATCTTGCTGCAGACGGCGTCACTGTGCATCTTTCAAGTTTCTGCGCACTCTATACATGGAGATGTTGTATGTGAGAGTGATGAAGAGAAAGCCTTTTCTCCGCCCACAGCACAAACAGAGCCGCTTGAGGTATGCTAAAGCACATTTGGACAAGCCGGCTTCATTTTGGAATAAGGTGCTGTGGACTGATTAAACTAAATTTTAGTTATGTAGGCTTAACAAGGGGCGTTATGCATGGAGGAAAAACACAGCATTCCAAGAAAATCACCTACTCCCTACATTAAAGTGGTTTAAAACCCTTACATAATATTCAATAAAAACATATTCACCTACTTTTTATATGCCATACGGTAATCATATTTGCATTTGTTCATAAGTATTATTATTCATTTAGAAGTTACAGGTTTCTAAAAGTACAGTTTTCTGCTTTGTGAGCTGACTTTGCATTTTATTAATAACTGGTTTTATTTATTGCTGTTTTGCAGCCAGACAAGCTTTCAGTGTCTCTCTGTCTCCAGCAGCTTCTCCGCAGTCAGAGAATGTGTCACATTCCTCACTTGATACATTTAAGTAAACACAATATAACATTATCTGAAGTTCGGATGCGGCAGCATTTCACTGCACTCATCTTTCAAGCTCTGTGTGTAACCCTTCCAATGCTGGTCTAGTAAAAAAAAAATGCTGGTTGCATATAATATGCTGTAAATAATGTTTTAGTGCAAAGATGAAATGCAGGTTTATATTCCACTTTAAAAGATGGTGTGGGTTCCATCATGCTGTGGGGCTGTGTGGCCAGTGCAGGGACTTGGGAGTCTTGTCAGTTGAGGTACGCATGGATTCCACTCAGTATCAGCAGATTCTGGAGACCAATGTCCAGGAATCGGTGATGAAGCTGCGCTGGGGCTGGATCTTTCATCAAGACAACGACCCTAAACACTGCTCAAAATCCACTAAGGTATTCATGCAGAGGAACAAATACAACATTCTGAAATGGCCATCTCAGTCCCCAGACCTAAATATAATTGAAAATCTATGGTGTGAGTTAGAGAGCTGTCCATGCTAAGAAGCCATCAAACCTGAATAAACTATAGATGTTTTGTAAAGAGGAATGGTCCAAAATACCTTCAACCAGAATCCAGGCTCTCATTGGAACCTACACGAAGCGTTTAGAGCAGGGGTGTCAAACTAAAATACAAAGTGGGCCGAAATTTAGCTCTGGGACCAAGTCATGGGCCAAACTCAATGTCTACTGCCCCCCTCTCTCCCTTTTAAAGTTTCCTGGTGTTTAACAGCCCCCCTCCATCCCCTATACAGTTCCCTGGTGTCTAGAGCCCCCCTCCCTCCCCTATACAGTTGCCTGGTGTTTAGTGGTCCTCTCTCCCTCCCCTATACAGTTCCCTGGTGTGTAGTGGCCTCCCTCCCTCTCTTATACAGTGCCCTGGTATCTAGTGCTTTATGGCTTCCCTGGTTATTTGCGGCTTACTCTACAATATAGCTTCTCTGGTGGTCTAGAGTGGGTCAAACATAATGCAAAGTGGGGAAACCACCTGAGGGCCAAATCTGATGGCTCCGGGGGCCACATTTGGCCCCTGGGCCGGAGTTTGACATGTATGCTTTAGAGGCTGTAATTTCTGCAAAAGGAGGATCTACTAAATCTTGATTTCATTTATTTTTGTGGTTCTCAAATTTGTGCACCTGCCTATTTTTGTTTAAACAATTATTGCACACCTTCTGTAAATCCAATAAACTTAATTTCACTTCTCAATTATCACTGTGTGTGTCTCCTATGTGATAGATTTAACTGACCTTTTTTATCGTAACAACCAACGATTTATACAGGAAAATCATGACTATTAACAAGGTTGCACAAACGTTCATATCCCACCGTATATACTTAAACCTCTCACTGTGGATATCCTTGGCAGGTGATATATACAGGGGTTGGACAAAATAATGGAAACAACTTGAAAATCAACTAAATATATTTTAATATGGTGTAGGTCCACCTTTTGCGGCACTTACAGCCTCAATTCTCTGAGGTATTGATTCATACAAATTGTGAATTGTTTCCAAAGGAATTTTAGCCCATTCTTCAGTTAAAACGCCCTCCAGTTCTTTTAGAGACGATGGCGGCAGAAATCGACCTCTTACTTGAATCTGTAATCATGACCATAAATGCTCAATAATGTTGAGGTCTGGGGATTGTGATGGCCAGATGAGATGCTCAACTTCTTTAGAATGTTCCTCGGGCCATATCTGTATGGATTGGGGCATTATCATCTTGAAAGATGGCATTCCCCTCCGGAAACCGTTCTTGAACCATAGGATGAACTTGGTCGCCCAAAATTCCTAAATAGTCCCGGCTGTTAATTCTTCCATGAAGGGAAATCATTGGCTTGGTGGATTTCCAAGAAATAGCACCCCAGATAATCACATCCTCTGGATCAACAGGGGTATGTGGGGGACGGGCTGGAGTTGTACTTTGTACTGGTTGAACTCGATGGACGTATGTCTTTTTTCAACCAAAATAACTATGTAATAGCACCATCGCCATGTTTTACGGTTGAAAGAAGGCAGTCTGGATGAAATGCTTCTTTCAGCTGTCTCCAAACGTACACTTAGCCGGAGGTCGGAGATAAGGTAAACGATGAATCGTCATAGAAAATCACATTTTTACACCACTCGAGGGACCAATTCTGGTGGTTTCTACACCACTCTAAACGCTTTGAAACATTTGTCTTTGAGAGCAGAGGTTTTCTGATTGCAGTTCTTCCGTGGAATCCAGATTTGTGCAGCTTCCGACTAACAGTTTTTGTGGAAACTGGGTTTTGTAGGCATTCATTCATCTGTAGTGATTTTAGGAGCAGTGGTCTTGCGACCTTTTCTAACAATTCGAATTAGAGTCCGACGGTCTCTCTGACGACTTCGAATTTCGTCCACAACTGTGCTTTGCTGAGGACGATTTTCCTTCTCTTTCAAAGGCAGTCATTACTTTTGAGACAGTACCTTTTGAAATGCCAAGCATTCGGGCAGTTTCTGTTACAGTAGCGCCTGCCATACGAGCACCAACAATTTCGCCTCTTTGAAAGTCTGAAAGATCTGCCATTGTTATAAATTATTACCAACTTTTATTATTTGATATGCTTAATTATTTTAATTAAGCATATCAAATAACAAAAAATGTATATATATATAATGTATGTGTATGTATGTCCTTCTAAAAAAAATTGGCATATTGCGATCAAGTTCATTATTTTCTGTAATGTACTGATAAACATTAGACTTTCATATATTTTAGATTCATTACACACAACTGAAGTAGTTCAAGCCTTTTACTGTTTTAATATTGATGATTTTGGCATACAGCTCATGAAAACCCAAAATTCCTATCTCAAAAAATTAGCATATTTCATCCGACCAATAAAACAATAGTGTTTTTAAAACAAAAAAAGTCAACCTTCAAATAATTATGTTCAGTTATGCACTCAATACTTGGTCGGGAATCCTTTTGCAGAAATGACTGCTTCAATGCGGCGTGGCATGGAGGCAATCAGCCTGTGGCACTGCTCAGGTGTTATGGAGGTCCAGAATGCTTCAATAGCGACCTTAAGCTCATCCAGAGTGTTGGGTCTTGCGTCTCTCAACTTTCTCTTCACAATATCCCACAGATTGTCTATGGGGTTCAGGTCAGGAGAGTTGGCAGGCCAGTTGAGCACAGTAATACCATGGTCAGTAAACCATTTACCAGTGGTTTTTGCACTGTGAGCAGGTGCCAGGTCGCGCTGAAAAATGAAATCTTCATCTCCATAAAGCTTTTCATCAGATGGAAGCATGAAGTGCTCCAAAATCTCCTTATAGCTAGCTGCATTGACCCTGCCTTTGATAAAACACAGTGGACCAACACCAGCAGCTAACATGGCACCCCAGACCATCACTGACTGTGGGTACTTGACACTGGACTTCAGGCATTTTGGCATTTCCCTCAACCCAGTCTTCCTCCAGACTCTGGCACCTTGATTTCCGAATGACATGCAAAAGTTACTTTCATCCGAAAAAAGTACTTTGGACCACTGAGCAGTCCAGTGCTGCTTCTCTGTAGCCCAGGTCAGGTGCTTCTGCCGTTGTTTCTGGTTCAAAAGTGGCTTGACCTGGGGAATGTGGCACCTGTAGCCCATTTCCTGCACACGCCTGTACACTGTGGCTTTGGATGTTTCTACTCCAGACTCAGTCCACTGCTTCCGCAGGTCCCCCAAGGTCTGGAATCGGTCCTTCTCCACAATCTTCCTCAGGGTCCGGTCACCTCTTCTCGTTGTGCAGCGTTTTCTGCCACACTTTTTCCTTCCCACAGACTTCCCACTGAGGTGCCTTGATACAGCACTCTGGGAACAACCTATTCGTTCAGAAATTTCTTTCTGTGTCTTACCCTCTTGCTTGAGGGTGTCAATTATGGCCTTCTGAAAAGCAGTCAGGTCGGCAGTCTTACCCATGATTTTGGTTTTGAGTAATGAACCAGGCTAGTTTTTAAAAGCCTCAGGAATCTTTTGCAGGTGTTTAGAGTTAATTAGTTGATTCAGATGATTAGGTTAATAGCTCGTTTAAAGAACCTTTTCATGATATGCTAATTTTTTGAGCTAGGAATTTTGGGTTTTCATGAGCTGTATGCAAGAATCATCAATATTAAAACAATAAAAGGCTTGAACTACTTCAGTTGTGTGTAATGAATCTAAAATATATGAAGTCTAATGTTTATCAGTACATTACAGAAAATAATGAACTTGATCACAATATGCTAATTTTTTTAGAAGGACCTGTGTGTGTATGTATATATATATATATATATATATATATATATATATATATAATCTCGCCCAATGTAAAACTTACACTGGTGAGAGGCGTGGCTAGTCATGAGAATGTGAGGGCACGATGGTTCTAGCTCACACTCTCATTACTGCAGCAACTAATCATTGGTATCTGAATGGACCCCCTTACGGGGTTAAGGAGGCAGATACGACTTCCAGGAAGGTGAAGGAAAAAGGAGCAGTGAAAAATTCACACCAGGACTCCCAGCAAATTAGCCGGTACGTCAAAGATGGGTGACAAGGAGTGAGGTCCTAAATCCAAGATGGCGCTGGATTGGAACGTGCATAGATCTGCAGCAGGTGATGGCATGCCTGAGCGATCCCCGCCGCAACATAGACACGCTTGAAAAGTGTGTGTGTGTGTGTGTGGGGGGGGGGGGGGGTGAAGGGGCAGCTGTCATACTGCACAGATTTGGAGGAGGACTGTGCAGACACACAATCTTAAATGGGTGATGACACTAGGGGCCGCAGTTCAGTGCACACAACGTCACACCCACCCGAAATCTAAACAGTTGGAAGCAGATGCTGAGTTGAGGGATTACATCTCCCCACACTGAAAGACCTTGATTTTTTTGCCACCAGACAAGAGAATAAGTTCAGAAGAGAAATGGACAAGTTACATAAGGATATAGCAGGCATGTGGCACAGGGTGCTGACACTGCAGGAAAGGATGAAACCTTACAATATGTTTACAAGAGACAGTATTCAAACAAGACACAGAGATGAACATGCTGCGCAACCAACTAGACAATTACGAAAATCGCACTCACCACCAGAATATTCGCATAAGAGGTTTCCCGGATGCAACAGGACCAGAGGATCTGAGTCCTACTGTGCTAGATGTTTTGTAGAAAGACCTGCACGATCACCACTGGACAAAGAGGGTGCACTGTGCCCTGATGCCTAAAAAAAAAAAAAACACTCGCTGAAACCCAGGGAGGTTATCTGCAGATTCCTGAGATTTTTGGACATGGAAGACATTTTTTGCAGGCTTAGGGGGAAGGAATACCTAGAATTTGATGCAGCTAAATTCTTTTTCCCTGACTTGTCCAGGTATACGCTAATGCAGAGACGCGTGGTCAAGTCGCTTTTGGTGGTTCTTAAGTGCGTGCCACATATCGATAGGGTCACCCCTTTGCCCTGTCAGCAAGAGTTTGAGGCAAATCGCCAGTGCTACTCACCAGAGATTACTTTGGGGAATTTATCTCCAATCTCGATTTGCCAGACAATGACTTTCAAGACTGGAGGGAGATTCCTAAATTACTTCCTGTACCACAAACAGTCAGATAGCAGAGTGCAGGCTCATAAAAGCAGAAAAATAATGCGAATGTGTCACCACGCTGAGGAACCCTACTGCTGAAATGCCACTTCCAGCTGGGGTGGAGAATCTACAGTGATGCGAAAAACTATTTGCCCCCTTCCTGATTTCTTATTCTTTTGCATGTTTGTCACACTTAAATGCTTCTGCTCATCAAAAACCGTTAACTATAAGTCATAACTATAACATAACATAATTGAACACACAATGCAGTTTTAGATGATGGTTTTTATTATTTAGTGAGAAAAAAAACTCAAAACCTACATGGCCCTGTGTGAAAAAGAAATTGCCCCCTGAACCTAATAACTGGTTGGGCCACCCTTAGCAGCAATAACCGCAATCAAGTGTTTGCGATAACTTGCAACGAGTCTTTTATAGCGTTCTGGAGGAATTTTGGCCCACTCATCTTTACAGAATTGTTGTAATTCAGCTTTATTTGGGGGTTTTCTAGCATGAACCGCCTTTTTAAGGTCATGCCACATCTCAATAGGATTCAGGTCAGGACTTTGACTAGGCCACTCCAAAGTCTACATTTTGTTTTTCTTCAGCCATTCAGAGGTGGATTTGCTGGTGTGTTTTGGGTCATTGTCCTGCTGCAGCACCCAGGATCGCTTTAGCTTGAGTTGACGAACAGATGGCCGGACAGTCTCCTTCAGGATTTTTTGGTAGACAGTAGAATTCATGGTTCCATTTATCACAGCAAGCTTTCCAGGTCCTGAAGCAGCAAAACAACCCCAGACCATCACACTACCACCACCATATTTTACTGTTGGTGTGATGTTCTTTTGCTGAAATGCTGTGTTACTTCTACGCCAGATGTAACGGGACACGCACCTTCCAAAAAGTTCAACTTTTGTCTCGTCGGTCCACAAGATATTTTCCCAAAAGTCATGGCAATCATTGAGATGTTTTTTAGCAAAATTGAGACAAGCCTTAATGTTATTTTTGCTTAAAAGTGGTTTGCGCCTTGAATATCTGCCATGCAGGCCGTTTTTGCCCAGTCTCTTTCTTATGGTGGAGTCGTAAACACTGACCTTAATTGAGGCAAGTGAGGCCTGCAGTTCTGTTAGATGTTGTCCCTGGGGCCTTTTGTGGCCTCTCGGATGAGTTTTTTCTCTGCGCTCTTGGGGTAATTTTGGTCGGCCCACCACTCCTGGGAAGGTTCATCACTGTTCCATGTTTTTGCCATTTGTGGATAATGGCTCTCACTGTGGTTCGCTGGAGTCCCAAAGCTTTAGAAATGGCTTTATAACCTTTACCAGACTGATAGATCTCAATTACTTTTGTTCTCATTTGTTCCTGAATTTCTTTGGATCTTGGCATGATGTCTAGCTTTTGAGTTGCTTTTGGTCTACTTCTTTGTGTCAGATAGCTCCTATTTAAGTGATTTCTTGATTGAAACAGGTGTGGCAGTAATCAGGCCTGGGGGTGACTACAGAAATTGAACTCAGGTGTGATAAACCACAGTTAAGTTATTTTTTAACAAGGGGGGCAATCACTTTTTCACACAGGGCAATGTAGATTTGGAGTTTTTTTTCTCACTAAATAATAAAAACCATCATTTAAAACTGCATTTTGTGTTCAATTCTGTTATCTTTGACTAATAGTTAACGTTTTTGATGAGCAGAAACATTTAAGTGTGACAAACATGCAAAAGAATAGAAATCAGGAAGGGGGCAAATAGTTTTTCACATCACTGTATGCAAGATATGTTTAACCTGGTACAATGCTGTCGGAGATAACACACAGGGTGTTCTGTATTTATTATAATTAGACACCCATGAATGGTTGATCTACAGTATCTATGAGGTTCAGGGTCATTACGTTCTCTATATCCATTTGTCAAATAGTAGCATAATAGATGGTAAGCACGTAATCGTATATATGTTATAGTTTCTCCTATGTCCTGCAATCTGTTTTTATTTTTTTGTTGGGGGGGGGGGGGGGTCCTGTTCGCCCCTCTCTCTAGAGGCTTACTGTTGGATGGAAATGTCACTTGCTCTCATGCAGTTACTTACCCCTTGTAGGGTTTCCCTTGTTACACGGAGAGTAACAGCTGTGTGCTCAAAAGTAATGCTAGTTAGAAGACATTTAAAATTTATGTTGCATTGGTGGCTACAAATTTTTATACTGCGTGGGGGATAGGGTACCATGGGCTCCTTGAACGTACTGACATACAATGTGAAAGAATAAGACTTGCCCCCTAAAAGGAGTACATTTTGGCTAGCGTTAAATAGGCTAAATACCCTCCACCCCAAGTTTTAATGCTGCAAGAAACATTTTAAAGTTAATCATCCGCCCCACCTCCCGATGTCGCAATTTGATAGTATTAAGGGTCCTCACCAATTGCCGAGCTTGAGGTGTAGCTATTACGCTGAGAAAAGATTGCCCTATTAAGATTGATTCCTTGATTGACATTTTAGGCAGATTTATAATGCTTAACCCACCCTTGCGGTAATCCCGACCTGAGCACGGGCTCTGCTTTGTGTGCTAGGAGCGGTAAGTCCGTGCTCAGGTTGGGCTGATTAAAAATAGCTTGTGCAGAGCTTTCCTGTGTCCCGCGCGCAATCAGCGCTTGCAGCGGGACCCAGGCTTCTTCCACCCAGCCGCCGGAGTCCCCATTACCACTCAGATCTTCCCGGGGACTCGGCGGCCAATCAGGATGAGAATGCGGCGGTGCGGTGTGGGGTCATGGGGAGGGAGAATTAAAAAAAAATTATCTGATTGACTACAAGTGGCATTGTATTGGATACACGTGCATTTGTATCCAATGCAATGTTGCCATTTGCTCCCTGGCTGCGACTGAGCTGTGCTGTGATCCTAGTGATCTGTGAGTTATCTGGATTTTGATTGATTACCTGTTGCCGATTTTTGCCTGGACTTTTATTCTTTTTGCCTTCTGCCTGGATTTTGATTACCAGTAGCCGATTTTTGACTGGACTTTGTCTACTCTTTTCCTGCTTTTCTCTGCCTGCCTGTTATTCACTATGGCGTCATCCTCCAGAAGGCGTCTCACCGCGGAAGTGCTGGTGGAGTTGGAGGACAGCGATCTGCAGTCACTGGCGGACTCAAGTGACAGTGATGCACCTGGGGATCTGTCATCCAACCCAGGTAGAAACAGTGACTCCATCACCACCGAGGTCAGTGATGTCTGGGTTTGGTGCCCCATCAACCTTTCTCAGGCTCTGCCACCACCCCCACATTTCCCTTTTACTGGGGAGCCTGGCCTGAAGGAGTGTTCGCACAACCCTCTGGACTACCTGCAGTTCTTCTTCACAGAAGTGGTTATTGACAAGATAGTGGAGGAGACTAACCTATATGCCACCCAACAACTGGCTGCTCCACGAGGGCTCTTTTTAAGGAGCAGGATATGGGAGATGGTCACCAGAGAGGACATGTGATTGTTCTTGGGCCTGATTATTCTGTAGGGAGTGGTGGGGAAGCCCCTGCAGAAATGGTATTGGACCACCAACAAAATAATTGTGACCCCTTTCTTTGGAAACGGTGATGTCCGAGTACCGGTTTTCCCTCATATTAAAGTTCCTCCACTTTGCCAACAATGACACCTTTGAGGAGTCCACCCCTCCTGCTCCAAAACTAAAGAAGATCTGGGAGGTCTATGAGATGGTGGTGGACAACTTCTGGACGACTTGCGTTCCAGAGAGGGACATAAGCGTGGACAAGAGCCTGATGGCCTACAAGGGGAGATGGATGCTATATATTGGATCCAGCTCAAAGCGGGCCCGCTTTGGTGTAAAGTCGTAAATTCTGTGTGAGGCGGTAACCAGGTACATTTGGAACACTGTGTTGTACACTGGAAAGGGAACCAAGTTCAACCCCTGGTTCAGCGACTATGGAGTGGCGACATCTTCAGTACTGTCCCTTGTTGAGCAATTACTGGACAAAGGCTATTGTGTCACCACGGACAATTTCTATAGCTCCCCTGAGTTCTTTGAGATCCTGATCAAGCATAGGACTGATCCCTATGGCACCGTTAGGCCTAACAGGCGGGAGATGCCATCGACATTTGCGAAGCAGAAGCTGAAACCTGGGGACATAGCTGCTTGGCAAAAGGAGAAGATGCTGGCTCTCTGCTGGCATGATAAAAAAGATGTCTTTCCTCTTCACAGTCCATAACACCTCCATTGTCCCCACCAGAACGAAAGGAGGAAAAGATATCGTTAAACTGCAGATCGTGGTGAATTACAATTGTACAATGGGTGGAGTGGACAGAGCCGACCAGGCGATGACCTTCTACACCGCCGTCCGAAAACAAGAGAAATATTACAAGAAAATATTTCGGCATCTCCTGGAGCAAAGTCTCTGGAATGCTTATATTATCTTCAAGAAGTGTAGTGACAAGGCACTTACTCATGCACACTTTGTATGGAAGGTGTCAGATGGGGGAGTGCCGTGCCTCTTATGTTGTGAACTGAGAGTGACTCACTGGCCATCCCTTCGCAGAATACCTACCCCCCTATCCCCAAAAATACACACCATGCAGGACGTGTTGTTTGCTGCTCTAAGACTGATGAGAAGGGGAAAAAAGTCAGGAAGGAGTCACGCATCTACTGCCCTGACTGAAATGTTGGTCTCTGGGTACTAGGTATACGGGTACATAGTGTATAATAATCTGCTGCCTTATTTGTACAGTTTAACTATTTTTTCAGTTTTATAAATTTAATGATTTCAATAAGTTTGTGTTCTAGTCCTTTATTTATATGCAGAATGTCTACCAGGCCTTTATTCTGACATATTTTGAGGAGTTAAAACTTTAGAATTGGAGGCCTAAAATTCTTGAAAAAAATGTACCTCTTTTGACTTGATAATTCCAGACAGAAATACACCGCCAGGGAGGTTAAAGAAGACTTCCTTCGTTACTACTGTATATATGCTACTAACAACAAACGGGTTAATTTTTTCAAAGCAGTAATGGCTAAACTTACTATTTTCCAAATAAGGGGCCATAACCTAATTGGCAATAAGGGGATTGACTGCTCTTTGGGGAGGACGTTGACTCCCATGTCATAAACCGATATCGTCAAATTTTGAAACCGGCACATTTGGTCGACTACTGGCGATACCTGCACCCTCTTGACAGAAACTATTCTTATCCTGTACATAATTTATACACCAGAATAGATTGTTTGCACATCGACAAATACGATCTAGGAGCTGTCAAGAGGGCTCAAGTTGAATGTAGGACGATTTCCGACCATTCAGTGGTGTGGCTGGAGCCAGGCCTAGCAGATTTACCTAAAACTCAATGACATAAGTGTCTGAATGATTCCCTTTTGGATGATGACATTACTAATAAGCAATTAGTTCAGACATTATGGAACTTTTCAGGTAAATAAACAATACTGAGGGAATGTCCCCCAGGACTATGTGGGAGAGTCATAAGTCTGTGATTTGAGAGGAATTATTATTGATAGGTGCCCACAAGAAAAAGGAGGAGAGGGAAGAGAATACAACATCTGCTAGACAATGTTGCTACACTGGAAATGCACCACAAGAAAGCAAGTACTGTAGAGGGGGCTCGTATGCTGCAAGAAGCAAGGACCAAGTTATTGGAGGTAATGGAAGAGAAGGTTAAACAGAGGCAGAAATTGTGTATTGCTGGGGCCTATGAATATGGCAACAAAAGTGGGAAACAAATGGTAAGAGCCATAGCTAAAAAGAGAGAAAAGACGTTTGTTCATCAGATTAGGAATAGAGATGGCCCGAATGGTTCGCCGGCGGACAGTTCAGGGCGCATGACAGGCGTCTGCGGCGGGACGCAAACACAGCGTGTTCGACCTGCCCCCTGTACCTCATTAATGGGCTAAACGTTTTACCTCCTACATCACAGTCAGCAGACACATGGCAGCCAAATCGGGCTGCACTCCCCCACAGACCCCCCGGCCCCCCTATAAAAACCCAGCATCGCAGGCCATGTTCTCAGTCTCCGGCTGCTGCTTTAGTGAGAGGAAGTGAGAGATTGCTGCAGAGACAGGGACAGTTAGCTAGGCTATTCTTTATTGCTGAAAGCACCCTAAAAAAAGCCCTTTTGAGGGCTAATATTGTTCAGTTGTGGGGTTTTTGTTGCGTGTGTGACACACTGCGTACACCCTGCAGTCCACAGTCATTTGCTCAGCCTTGCAGTTCCCCAGTATTTTGTTTTATCTTTATTACAAGCCAGCACACTATCATTAGCAGGGCATAGCTTCCAACTGTATTAGTGATTGAACTTTAATATAGGCTATCTCTCTGTGTGTGTGTCACACACTGCATACAGCCCCCAGTCCACGCAGTCATTTGCTGGGCCTTGCAGTTCTCCAGTATCCTGTTCTACCTTTATTACAAGCCAGCACGCTATCCTTAGCAGTGCATAACTTCCAACTTTATTTGTGATTGAACTTCTTATAGGATATCTCTCTGTGTGGTTGACACACTGCATACAGCCCACAGTCCAGTGCCATTTGATTACGCACACTGCCTTTACAGCACTTCAGCCTTTTTACAACCATTGTGATATCACAACTGCATATCTCTCCGTGTGTTAAAGTACACAGCCCAGTGATACACAGCTGCTGTGTATTTGACACTGATTGTGTGCCCCTTTGTGATTACACACACTGTCTACCACTATTGAATATCGATGGTACTACTGCATACCCAATATGAAAAAAAATGACAAGCAGAGGCAGTCCACTCCGCAGGTCTTTTTGAGGTCGTGCTGGTGTGATTTCGTGCAACTCTCCACCAATGCACAGTGTTCAGAGGGCACATCCCCTCAAACCCCAAAATTCTGAGAATGTAGTTGTCTGGTTAACACAGCACACTTCATCTTCCTCAGCTTCCACACAGAACCGTAATGTATCTTCCTCCTCCTGCTCTGATTCGGGCACACCGCAACTACTTACCGCTCAGCCGGCAGCCACCACCCCTACTACTAGCACCACAGCCACTCCACTTGAGATGTCGCAGGAGTTATTCATATGCACTCATTCCTGTAATGAATTTTCTGATGCACAACCATTATCGGTAGAAGATGAAGGTGCTAAGGTGTCACTACACACATGTAAGTTGCGAGGCTGATGAACTACCTGTTTTTGGTGCAGTTTTGGAGGTGTCTGATATAAGCGAAGCTGTGGATGATGATGATGATGATGTGGGCATGGATGTCCCAGAAGACGAGATGAACAGGAGGACAGTTCAGATGGGGAGACGGAGAGGAGGAGGAGACAAGTTGCTCTAAGCAGCAGGGGGAGCTCGTTGCAAACCGCTCATGGCAGTGTCCAACGGCATGTATTGCCACCTAGGGTCAGCCAGCCAACACGTCCTTCAACGCCTGCTGTTGCCACCACCAGAATGCCGTTATTCCAGTGTGGCATTTTTGTTGTGTCTCTGTCTCAGATTACAGCGATGCCATCTGTAATCTCTGCCAACGAAAACGGAGTCATGGAAAGTGCAACACCCACCAGGACAACTGCCTTACGGAGGCACATGATCTCCCATCACAAGCACCAATGGGATCGGCACATGAGGAAAAGCAGCACACAAATACAAAGCCACCCTCCACCTCCTCTTCCTCCTCCTGGTCCAGCATCTTCAGCCGCTTTAACCTCTGCTGCCCTTACACCTTCACAGCCACCCTCCTCCACTCCGCCTCTCATCTTGAGCAGTTCCTGCTCCTCTGTCCACAGCCAGGTGTCTGTTAAGGAAATATTTGATCGGAAGAAGCGAATATCTGCCAGTCTCCCCCTTGCCCAGTGTCTGACAGCTAGCTTGTCAGGACTGTTAGCCCGCCAGCTGTTACCATACAAGCTGGTGGACTCTGAGGCCTTCCGAAAATTTGTGGCGATTGGGACACCGCAGTGGAAAATACCAGGCTGCAATTATTTTTCCAAAAAGGCCATACCCAAACTGTACCGTGATGTTGAAAGGCAAGTGGTGTCATCTCTGTCACACAACGTTGGGTCAAGGGTCCATCTGACCACGGATGCCTGGTCTGCAAAGCACGGTCAGGGCAGATATATTACTTATATGGCACATTTGTTAAACCTGCTGACCGCTGGCATGGAGTATGTGGCTGTGCAGCAGAGTTGCTGCCACGGCTTGCAGGCAGGCCTGCTGCCACCTCCTCTTTTTCTCTTCCTACATCCTCTTCGCTTACCTCCTCAGCTGAGTCCTACTCAACTGAGTCCTACTCAACTGCTGTGCTCTCCTCTCCAAGTGCACACCCTCAGCTCCCCATGGCCTATTCCGCATGCCAGGTACGACGGTGTCACGCCATCTTGGACATGTCTTGCCTCAAAGCTGAGAGTCACATCAGACCAGCACTCCTGGCCGCTTTGAACAAACAGGTGGATCAGTGGCTGACCCCACACCAACTGGAGATCGGCAAAGTGGTGTGTGACAACGGAAGCAATCTCTTGTTGACTTTGAGTTTGGGCAAGTTGACACATGCCTTGCATGGCACAAGTGCTGAATCTTATAATCCAATGATTTGTGTGTAAGTTTCCAGGCTTACAGGAGGCCCTGACGCAGTCCAGGGAGGTGTGTGGGCATTTCAGGTAGCGATGCGGCGAACTGTTCACTTGGCGAACATCTCTGGGGCTTTTACTACTTCCGGGTCGCACTGACCCGGAGTAGTACGCCTGCGCCGCCCGGCGGAGCGCGTCCTAGATCGCGCTCCTGTTGCTGGGCACTCTCTGTGCATGAGCGTGACGTCGTTCATGACGTCACGCACATGCGCAGAAAGTGCCCGGCAACAGGAGCGCGATCTAGGGCGCGCTCCGCCTGGCAGCGCAGGCGTACTACTCCGGGTCAGTGCGACCCGGAAGTAGTAAAAGCCCCAGGGATTTGGAGATGTTCGCCGGCGAACGGTTCGGGAGCCGTTCGCCACATCTCTAATTTCAGGCATTCCTACACGCCCATGGTGAGTTTCTCAGGTATTTAGCGGCAAAAGGACTTGCCAGTGAGGCGCTTGATTTGCGATAGCTTGACTCGCTGGAATTCAATGCTCCTCATGTTTGACCGCCTGCTACAACAGGAGAAAGCTGTGAACGAGTATCTGTACAGCTGTGGTGCTAGGGCAAACTCTGGGGAGCTGGGGATTTTCTTGCCGAGGTACTGGACACTCATGCGTAATACCTGCAGGCTCATGCGTCCGTTTGAGGGGGTGACAAATCTGGTGAGTCGCAGTGAAGGCGCCATCAGTGACCTGATCCCATATGCTTTCTTCCTGGAGCATGCCATGTGTAGAGTGGTGGATCAAGCTGTAGAGGAGAGTGAAGAGGAAGAGTTGTGGGCACAATCACCACCAGAACCAGATTTGTCGTCAACATTTGCTGTACCTGCGGCCGTGCGGAGCAGGAGCAGGGGGGGAGAGGAGGAAGGTGGCTTTGAGGAGGAGATGGAAGAACCGCAGCAGGCATCATAGGGGGCTTGTGCTGCTCACCTTTTGGGTACCCGTGGTATTGTTCGTGGCTGGGGAGAGGAGGAGAACTTCCGTGACATCAGTGAGGAAGAGGAGATGACTAGGTCGGCATCCAACCTTGTGCAGATGGAGACTTTCACGCTGTCCATCCTGTTGAGGGACCCCCGTATAAAAAGACTCAAGCCTGTCTGCTAACATCTACAAGTTGCATTGCTACATGCATCCTCCCACATGTACCACACTCCATATTAATTTCACCTGCTCTGCTTTCCTCAGATTGTTCAGCTTTTCATGAACTGTTAGCTCTCCTGAAATCTTTCTCCCCCCAGCAGCTCAGAAACCTCACAAACATTTAACTCCTATTCACATTTGCTCACTCTCTCCCTCCTGCTCTTACTTGCAGCTGGTGATATATCACCTAACCCTGGGCTACAGCTTGCTGCCAAACAAGCATCCCCTGCCCACCTGCTTCACACACAATAACCTCAACATCCATCCTGTTATGATCATGTCTGCAGCGTTTACTGCTGGCTGCAGTGGTATTGCAACCCAAGCAGTTCTGATGTCATTACATGCATTTGCTTGCATAGTTTGGTTTGCACTTAAACTAGTTGCTGATTCCATCTGCAGTCGCTCTGAAGTTAATGACAGTTTAATATGCTTTTGTGTAAACAAACATTGTCTGCAGCATTGGAGGGGCAATCCCTTTCCTGCAGGCTGCATATCATTGTCTGCCTTTTCCTGCTGTCAGCCTGTGATTAATTACCATTCACTTGTGTGGAAATCTGCAGGTCTGCTCCCATTGGATGACCTCAGTATAAAGAACTGCTTCCTGCAATGCTTGATGGGCTACCATAGTCTCAGATTCTGTCTGTTACTCTGCTCGTGCCCCACCTCGTTCCTAGTCCGTGTGGACTGCGCTGACTCCTGCGAAGGGTCAGCGAGTCCTCCTAGTCCTGCTCTTGTTCTAGAAGTTGTTACTCTGCTTGTCTTGTGTCATATATTGGTTTATCGCCAATATATACGCATACTTGCGCATTTTGTTATTTTCCTTGTATTCGTGTTACGTTGATACATCAGTGTCGCTGATATATACGTACACGAACTGTTTATTTCCTGTGTTCAGTTAGTCAGCCTTCCAGCACGTTTTGGTAGTTTGCGCGTATCGTGAGCACCCGTGCTGAGCTAGTATCCTGCTCCTGGTCCTGTTTGTGGATTGCGTTCATCTCTGCGAGGAGATAACGAATCCTTCTGAATCCTGTCCTGTTACCGTTTGTGGATTGCGTTCATCTCTGCGAAGAGATAGCGAATCCTTCTGAGCCCTGTTCCCTGTATTGCTCCAGTGCTAGTCAGTGTTCCTGCTTATGTCACATATCGGTTCATTGCCGATATATACATATGTTAGTCAGACGTTACAAATAGTTTCATTGATAGCTGTAATTGTAATACGCTAGGAAAACATACTTATTGTATATTTGTCTGTTACGTTCATCTATCTTGATCCTGCTATTTCCTGACTATCTTGTCCTGTCTTTGTGAGGCACGCCATCGCTGCAAACGCATTGGCTGCCTCATTCCAGTCTGTCTTATTGTGGACGCTTGCTGTCACTAAGTAGTGGCTAGTTAAGCAAGCGTTCATTCTGTCTACCTGTCCTGATCTCCTCAGTCCTGGTTTATGCGCTCAGCGCTACTTTGCGCTGAGACGTTATTACGAAAGTGTTGTTTGTGGCTGTTCGGATCTGCACCGGCTCTGTGCACCACAATCTCCTATTGGAGTCAGTCCTCTCCTCCACTAAACTGGGGATATCCTGATCCCTTGTGCTGGTGTGTGTACCTCCTTCACGTCAGCTTATGTGTTGCATGCTGACTGTGGAGAATACACTCCTCCAAGCTTAACATTATGGTAGCCCCATTACCAATCCCCATTGTGGGGGGGGGGGGGGGGGGGGGGTTTCCAGCAAAAATGACACTGTTTGTTATGGTTCCTGTTCCTTTAAGAAATTTGAGAAACTTAATTCTGAAACCACAAATGAGTTTTTTTCTGAATGTACCAGGTTTTTGGCCAATCCCGAGCTCCAGGCTACTCCTGTTTCAACGTGGGCCCCCCAGTTAATTTATGTTTTGTTTAAGGGAAATTTGTTCCAGTGGGCGTACGATGTCTTGGATCATACGAATTTGAAAGAAAGACCGCTGGAATTTCTAGCGTTTGTGATCCATAACTGGCTGCGCAAAACCGATTTGCCTAGCCCTAGCCCTTTTGATAAGCTCCTGGCAGCTTGTCAATCAGCTGCTCCTTCTACTGCCTACAAAAATAATCAGCAAGCAGATAATTGTTCTGATAACTTTTCTTCTGCTTTGAATAAATCGCCTAAGGCAGCAAGGTCTAAAGCCAAACGTGAACACTCCAAAAGAAAAGCGTTACAATCAGCGGAGTCATTGCCCTTAGCGACTGCGCATCAGATCTGTAACGAGACTCTGCCATTAGCAGATAATGAAATTCAGTCACCATTCAGGGGAGTCAAATGGACCTATGAAACTACTAATGAACTTTCATTGCTAGCCAGGGAAAATAAAAGTTCTTGTTTAAATGAATTATCTGAATATGATTATGAAGATATATTACAGAGTATTGAACAGATCAATTTATTCGTGCAGCAAGGGAAATTTGCATACACTACAGTTCAACACTTGCTACAGGTATTGGAGATCCTTAGGAATAAGAAATCGGCCAATCGCCTGCTAGATAACCCAATGTATGTTTCTGCCACAAACACATTTGCCAACTGTGATCAGCTTGAATGCTCAGCTGTTAAATATGCATGGGATCCTCCATTTGAGAAAGGAGAGATGGAAGCCCTGGTCTATGAATGGAAGAAAGATGCAAGTTCATTTTGTCAGTTTTACAGTGCAAAAAGTGAATTAGTATTGAATGCATGCATTAAGTCGGCTTATAACCTAATAAAGACTGGTGTGTGTGGGTATGACTTTGTGGCTCCATTGATCGATGTGTGGAGAATGATTTTGGACGATTTTTATGCGATTCAATCAGTTGATACCAGGGAAGACACACTGTCAATTGGAGATTGTTCCACTTCCTCAGTTCCTGAGCACTCGCCTGCTTCAGCACCTTTGGCTGATTCAGCGAGTGATTCAGAGCTCCTTTTGTGTGAAATTGAAGTTCCTGTAATTCCACCCTGTACCATGGATAACTCAGTGTTACTTCCCAGTAAGACAGAAATTACTAATACTTCCTTAACCTTGCCCTGCACACATTTCTCAGCAGAGGACCCAGAGGTCCTGCTGACTTCTGAGTCCAGCCTAGTCAGTACTCATGAGTCTTTGTTCAGTGAAACAGACATTAGAAAATCTTTGCCTGCCTCTGCAAACACTTCTGTGGAATTTACCTGTGTTAATAAAGTTCAACTCCTGTCTGATCCAGCAGATGCACTACATTAGTTTCTGAGTCCCAGCAATCCTGTCTAGAAACCTCAGAACCGCAGCATCTGAATTTCCCAATTTTACAATTGAATAGTGATTTAGATGCACAAACATTGTGTCTTGATCTTCCTGTCCCTACACCTCGCTCTAGTTTCGTGAATAGCTCAGAGCATCTGCTATGTGAACCTGAAATCGTAGAATTATTACCTTGTTCAGAAAATGTTCCAGTAAATTTGCCCTGTACCATGAATTGTGCAGTAGATCTTCCCAATGAAGCTCAGGTCACAGAATCATTATGCTGTCCAGCAGGTGCTTCCATGGTTCTGCCCTGCGATATGGCCTGTTCAGTGATCCTGTCCAGTGAAGCTGTGGTCGCAGAGTCTTATGCTTCACCCAGTACTTTGGATACTTCAGATCCTCTAATAGAGGAGTCTGAGACACTGCTTACTTCAGTGGGTGTTGCAGTAGTATTCACTTGTTTAGCAGCTGTTTTGGAATTACAGTCTGCTCTAATAAAACTTGATGAATCTCTGCCCAGTGAAGCAGAAGCTATTGAAACATTGTCTTTGTCAGCAAGCGTTTTTGATACCTTGCCCTGTACACAGTCTGATTTAGCTAAAGATGTTGAGTCCCTCTCTGATATCACAGTAGTCAGGGAACTTCAGCCCTGTCCTCTGAATGTTTCAAAATTATTGCCCTGTAACATGGATAATTCTGACTCGCTGGAAAAAATAATAGAAATCTCAGAATTTCAGTCCGGGTTAATGAGTGTTTCTGAAACCCAGCCCTGTATCCTGGAAAATTCTGGTTCTCTGGCCGGTGTGGCAGAAGTTCCAGAGTCCCCTTTCTGTCCAGTGAGTTACTCAGTTTTGCCTAGTTCAGTGGGGATTGCTGCAATACTGACTTGTTTTGCAGCCCTTCATGAGCTCCAATCCAGTGTATTTGATGAGTCTCTGTCTAGTCCAGAAGAAGTTATGGGAACCCTGTCTAGTTCGGTGCATACATCAGAAGATTTGTCCTGTCTTGTAAATGCCCCTGAACATGATTTGTTAATAACCTTGCTGGAATCAGAGACATCTAAGTCTGATCCTGCATTTTTTTAGTGAGAATCCAGTAACTGTGAAGTCTAGTCATGATGATTTTTTTTTGCCCAGTCCTGGTTTCGGTCCTGTCTTGACTGACTTTGAGGTTCGCAGTTCCTTGACATGCCCAGAAGTCTCTCTTGTGCCGGTGTGCCCAGATGTGCTTCGTATGCCAGAGTGCCCAAGTGTGTCTGTGTTAGCGTGCTCACATGCTTCCATAGTGGAGACATGTTCTGATGTTGCCGGTTGGCCTGCATGCCCGGAGATGGTTCTGGTCCCTAAAAGCCCTGATCTTGATGTTTGTCCTTGTGACCCTGACTCTAGAGTTGCCCTGGGTTCCATAGGGGTTCTTGATAGTTCTCCATGTGAGCCTAAGGGGCGTTCTGACCTGTGGGGATCTCTTTGGAGCTTCCAAGTGTTCTGGGAGATCTCTGAGGAAACTTGTCCTGGTACCTTGGACTGGTTCAACAGTGGGTTTTGTGTTGGTAAGGACAGTTCCGGTGGGCATTGCAAAGGCTTTGGCGTTTTTGGACGGTCCCTGGAAGGCGGTGGGTATCGCTCAGAGAGTTTCTGGGGTTTCTTTTCTGGAAGTCGTGGTTCTGATGGGTATCACACTGAGGCTTGTAGTGCTGACGGGCATGGTTCTGTAGGTTCTGGTTCTGATGGGTCCAGTCTTGTGGGGACTGATTCTGGAATTTGGTTTTGCCGGGCTGTCCCGGTCATCATGAATTATCAGTCAGATTGTTTTGTTGGGAATTTCAGTTTTGAAAAGCGTCTGGTATCCGCTTTTAAGGGGGGGGGGGGGTAATGTTATGATCATGTCTGCAGCGTTTACTGCTGGCTGCAGTGGTATTGCAACCCAAGCAGTTCTGATGTCATTACATGCATTTGCTTGCATAGTTTGGTTTGCACTTAAACTAGTTGCTGATTCTATCTGCAGTCGCTCTGAAGTTAATGACAGTTTAATATGCTTTTGTGTAAACAAACATTGTCTGCTGCAATGGAGGGGCAATCCCTTTCCTGCAGGCTGCATATCATTGTCTGCCTTTTCCTGCTGTCAGCCTGTGATTAATTAACATTCACTTGTGTGGGAATCTGCAGGTCTGCTCCCATTGGATGACCTCAGTATAAAGAACTGCTTCCTGCAATGCTTGATGGGCTACCATAGTCTCAGATTCTGTCTGTTACTCTGCTCATGCCCCACCTCGTTCCTAGTCCGTGTGGACTGCGCTGACTCCTGCGAAGGGGTCAGCGAGTCCTCCTAGTTCTGCTCTTGTTCTAGAAGTTGTTACTCTGCTTGTCTTGTGTCATATATTGGTTCATCGCCAATATATACACGCATACTTGCGCATTTTGTTATTTTCCTTGTATTCGTGTTACGTTGATACATCAGTGTCGCTGATATATACGTACACGAACTGTTTATTTCCTGTGTTCAGTTAGTCAGCCTTCCAGCACGTTTTGGTAGTTTGCGCGTATCGTGAGCACCCGTGCTGAGCTAGTATCCTGCTCCTGGTCCTGTTTGTGGATTGCGTTCATCTCTGCGAGGAGATAACGAATCCTTCTGAATCCTGTCCTGTTACCGTTTGTGGATTGCGTTCATCTCTGCGAAGAGATAGCGAATCCTTCTGAGCCCTGTTCCCTGTATTGCTCCAGTGCTAGTCAGTGTTCCTGCTTATGTCACATATCGGTTCATTGCCGATATATACATATGTTAGTCAGACGTTACAAATAGTTTCATTGATAGCTGTAATTGTAATACGCTAGGAAAACATACTTATTGTATATTTGTCTGTTACGTTCATCTATCTTGATCCTGCTATTTCCTGACTATCTTGTCCTGTCTTTGTGAGGCACGCCATCGCTGCAAACGCATTGGCTGCCTCATTCCAGTCTGTCTTATTGTGGACGCTTGCTGTCACTAAGTAGTGGCTAGTTAAGCAAGCGTTCATTCTGTCTACCTGTCCTGATCTCCTCAGTCCTGGTTTATGCGCTCAGCGCTACTTTGCGCTGAGACGTTATTACGAAAGTGTTGTTTGTGGCTGTTCGGATCTGCACCGGCTCTGTGCACCACAATCTCCTATTGGAGTCAGTCCTCTCCTCCACTAAACTGGGGATATCCTGATCCCTTGTGCTGGTGTGTGTACCTCCTTCACGTCAGCTTATGTGTTGCATGCTGACTGTGGAGAATACACTCCTCCAAGCTTAACACATCCTCGCCCTAACCTTATTTCTATCCATCCCACCCACAAACACATGCTCTCCCTACCCTGCGGTCTCTGGAACAGGGGTGCTCTCCAAATTCACGAATTCGAATAGTACCAGTGATGACGGGTAGATTTTCATGCTTGCCAAATTCGAATAGCTATCCTGCTCCCGAATTTGAATTTACCCGAATAGTGCTCTCAAATTTGTCCGTGATCACAGGTTTTAACCCGTGATCACGAGTTTGGCTTCGGTATCCAGATGATGACATCATTGGGCCGATCAGAAAGCCCCTATCCGAGGCACTAGCAACCAATCAGAGGAGGGGAGCCTGGCCCTCCCCTCCTCTATATAAGGCGGTGGCCATGTTGCGGAGCCGTCCTTGCTGTGTGACTGAGCGGTACTGAGAGCATCTCCAGTGCTGCTGCATGTCTAGCAAGTGCTTTTCACCTGTTAAACCTAGTGATTTACATCCTTACATCCTAACCACATTCTAAACACATTTATTATATTGCTGTATAGTAAGTTAGTGATTTGATTGTTATAGTTCAGTCAGCTAGTGTAGTGTATACTGTGCTATGCTAGTGTTAGGTCTGTGTGCAGGCTAGGCCTGCTAGCCTAGGTAGCCTTAGCCTACTACTAGCTTAGGTAGGTTAGGGATTATAGTTAGTACTATTTTACTTAATTTCTACTGTTAGTCTATGAGTTTATTAGCTTCAGTACTGTTAGTTACTGTACAGGCCAGCCAGCATCTGTTGTGATCTGTGATTGCCTGCCTATCACATCTCTGACTGACCCTATTGATTGCGTCCGTGTGTGACAGACTTTGATTGCCACTGTCGGTCACGCGTTAGTTATCGATTACTAGTCTACTACACTACTACTAGGGATTATAGTTAGTTGTTATTTACCTACGTACTACTTTACTTAATTTCTACTGTTGTTAGTGGTTGAGTTTATTAGCTTCAGTACTGTGTTAGACTTAGTTACTGTACAGGCCAGCATCTGTTGTGATCTGTGACTGCCTGTCACATCTCTGCCTGACCCTATTGATTGCATCCGTGTGTGACAGACTTTGATTGCCACTGTCAGTCACACGCGTCAGTTATCGATTACTAGTCTACTACACTACTGCTACTAGGGATTATAGTTAGTTATTTACCTACGTACTACTGTTGTTAGTGGTTGAGTTTATTAGCTTCAGTACTGTATTAGTTACTGTACAAGCCAGCATCTGTTGTGATCTGTGACTGCCTGTCACATCTCTGCCTGACCCTATTGATCGCGTCTGTGTGACCCTTTGATTGCCACTCTCAGTAACACGAGTTAGCTACTGTAGACTACACTACTAGTACTGTCTGTCTACTAGTATTTAAAAAAAAAAAAAAAACCTTTATTAAAGTTTACACCCTTTCCCGCCCTTTCTACATATGTATTTTATTGTTTTCCTTACTGTATTTGTACAATTGTACGATGACTGGCAGAGGCACCAGCAGGAAAGGCAGCGCCATTGCCAAAGCCACTGTCGGCAGGTCTGTGACTGGTCCGCCGCCAGCCACTGACCGCAGAGTTCCATCCTTGGGCGCATCTGCAGCAGCAACGGCACCAGTTGTCCACTATGTGGTGCCACCACGCGGGGTCAGGGGAGAAGCAGCAGCTCCTGCCACCAAGCGAGCCCGCATCAACAGCAGCGTTAAGGCCCGCCACTGCCAAGCGCTGCAGGAGATGGTCAACCTGGGGAAAAAAAGCCTGACAGCAGCCAACGTGCTCCGCTACCTGAGGGAGCAGGAGAAGACGTGGCTGACCCCCAGAGGCCTGAGAGTCGGATTGGTGGTGTCCAATACGGCAAACCTGCTGGCTACCATCAGCAGGGGTGACTTGAGCCACGTCCCCTGCTTGACCCATGTCCTGAACCTGGTGGTGCAGAAGTTCATGCGCACCTACCAGGGGATGGTGCGCAAAAGGTGGTGGTGAAGAAGAAGAGGAAGGAGAAGAAGAAGAACAACCAGGTGCCCGTGAAAATGATGGTGATGAGACAGAAGATGGTAAAACAGAAAGACTGTAAAGAAAAAGATGGAAAGAAAAAGAAGACGGTGAAGAAGAATAAACAAGAAATGCAGAATAAGTTTTCCATTTTTTTTATTACACCTATTTAATAGTGATTTCCCTCTAAAAAAAAAAAAAAAGTAATTCGCTTTAAAGAGAACTTGAGGTGGGATTTAATTATGTTACTGGGGCACAGAGGCTGGTAGTGCACACTAAGACCAGCCTCCGTTGCCCCATGGTGTGCCTCCATGTCCCCCCTGCGCGCCGCTATACCCCCGCAGTGCTGGCGACACGCAGCGTGTCGCCAGCACAATGTTTACCTAAGCGCTGTCTGTCAGCGCTGCTCCCCCGCCTACTCCGCATCGGCGCTACCCGCCCGTGTCCCTTCTCTCCTGCTGATAGGAGCGAAGTGACGCAGGCGGGTAGCGCCGAGGCGGGGGAGCGGCGCTGACTGACAGCGCATAGGTAAACATTGTGCTGGCGACACGCTGCATGTCGCCAGCACTGCGGAGGGTATAGCGGAGCGCAGGGGGGACATGGAGGCACACCATGGGGCAACGGAGGCTGGTCTTAGTGTGCACAACCAGCCTCTGTGCCCCAGTAACATAATTAAATTCCACCTCAGGTTCTCTTTAAAGCCATCTGAATTCGTGATCACGAATTAGGGGTAAAACCCAATTCAATTATCAATCACGGTCCGAATTCGCATCAAATTCTACTGGTCGTGATCACGGCCAAACCTGAATTTGACCCGAAATCGAATGTACTCGAATTGAATTTGGGTACATTCGAGCATCACTGCTCTGGAATGCCAAATCCGTCCGCAATAAACTTATAGCGGTCCACGACCGCTTCCTCTCCAAATCCCTCACCATCCTCGCACTCACTGAGACATGGCCTTCCCCCTCTGACTCTGCCGCAGAGGCTGTCCTCTCCTATGGTGGGCTTCACCTCAGCCACACCCCCAGACCAGACAACCAGACCCAGGGAGGGGTGGGTCTGCTCCTCTCCCCATTCTGCACCTTCCTCACTCCACCTCCCTCCCTACAATTCACATCATTCGAGGCCCACACCATCAGCCTCTACCATCCCCTCCCAGCCATTGTTGCGGTCTTATACTGCCCTCCGTCGAGCTCCACACCACAATTTCTCGACAACCTTGCCTCCTGGCTTCCACACATCCTCTCCTCTGACCTCCCCACCATCATCCTCTGGGATTTCAATATTCCTATCGATGAACCCAACAACTCTGTTGTGATCCGGCTACTCGCCATAGCCAACTCACTTGGCCTAGTACAACACCCCCACCCACACAGCAGGCCACACTCTCGACCTTATATTCACTAAATCCACCACCATTACAGACCCTGACATCGCACCCTTCCCACCCTCAGACCATCACCTTCCGCCTCCTCACAGAAGGCACCTCCAAACTACCCGCCCACCCACCTGGTCGATGGCAGCGAGGCCTACGCAAACTCAACTCTAGTGTCCTTGCTGACCTCCTCCCATGCCCTCTCCTCCACTCTTCCCACCCTAACCTGTCCTAATCTTGCTGCAGCTCAGTATCGCCAAACTCTCTCATCAGCCCTAGAGGAAGCTTCTCCCCCAATATTCTGCCGCAGCCGCCCCCTAACCCCTGGCCCTGGCGCACTACCCAAACGTGCAACCTCCAGAGAGTAATACCCGTCACTGAACAGAAATGGAGGAAAATTCGACTTAACCAGGATTTCCTACAGTACAAGACTAACCTGCTGCAGTTCCACACTGCCCTTGCTGATGCAAAGCAGGAATGCTTTACCAAGCTCATCGGAGCACAAGCTTCCAACCCCCGACTCCTTTTTTGCCACTTTCAACTCCCTGCTTAATCCCCCCACCCCACCCTCCGTTTCCTCCCTCTCTGCCACAGATTTAGCCACCCACTTCACCAACAAAATTGTCTCCATCCGTCAGGAAATATCCATGACCGTTCAGCTGCAGCCTAAGATCCCCGTGTCCTCTTTGTAAAAACGTTCCTTGCCAGCAGCGTCCGACGTAGCTCCGCCCTACGCATTTCGTCAGAGGTTCTGACTCATCAGGGGTGTGAGGCCCTGAGCGCTGCTTATTTTTATAACTGACTGGATTAATCGAACATCAATAGATTGCGTGAGCGCGCACCACAGATTGAGGTTTGAGGAGGTCCTCCAGGAGCGCTTAACCTCTTGTTTGTCTAGCCATTTTGTGACTCCAGGCGAGAAAACCTGTGGAGCCTCCCCCATGAAAATAATCGTAATGCGGCAGTGTTTCACCATAAAATACACGTATTGCGGATAATCGTGATGCTGCGTTTCACCCGAAATTCCACTTGTGGCAGCGTTTCATCAGAAAATACACAATGCGCGCAACGTTTCACCAGAAAATACACATAGGCGGGGCTCCACTTTCATGAGGCACAAAGTGGGACAGGGGGACAAAGGGAGGCACAGGGGGACAGAAGGAGGCATGAGGGTCAGAAGAAGTCACAAAGGAGGACAGGAGGCACAAGGGAACAGAAGGAGGCACACAGGGACACAAGGAAGCACAATGGGCAACAAAAGAATGCACAATGGGGGACAGAATGAGACACAAAGGAGAACAGGAGGAGGCACAGAAGGACAGAAGGAGGTCCACAGAGGGGCAGCGGGTGGTACAAGGGGACAGAAGAAGGCATGAGGGCCAGAAAGAGGCACAAAAAAAGGACAGTGGGAGGCACAGGGGGACTGAAGGAGACGCACAGGGGGACAGAAGGAGGCACAATAGGGGACAGATTGAGGTACAAAGGAGGACAAAAGGAGGCACAGGGGGACTGAAGGAGGCACACCATGGGACAG